>NC_137881.1:5608656-5679062 GCF_963924005.1 Protomyctophum bolini
TCCAGACTTCCCTCTCCAGAGCAACATTAGTGACTTCCTCCTGGGGGATTCCGAGGTGTTCCAAGGCCAGTGAGTAGATGCATTTCCTCCAACTGCGCCTTGGTCTGCCCCGGGTCTCCTCCCAGTGGGACGTGATCCTTGGTCTGCCCCGGGGTCTCCTCCCAGTGGGACGTGATCCTTGGTCTGCCCCGGGGTCTCCTCCCAGTGGGACGTGCATCGAGGACCTCCCTAGGGAGACGCCCGAGAGGCATCCTAACCAGATGCCCGAACCACCTCAGCTGACTCCAGTGATAATAACAGTGATAATCACCCTTTTTTTTAACCCATTTTGGTCGGGAAACCCTTTTGGTGTTTTAAAGCGTTATGTTATACTTTAGCTATTGAAAAATAGCAGATCTACAAGCTCATAGCATACCACCGAGTGCCTGTGTGGTTTCTAGTCTAGAGGGGCGTGGCCCAGTCTGTGTGGTTTCTGGTCTAGAGTGGGCGGGTGCCGGTCAAAAACAGGCGGTGGATCCTATTGGTTGACCGATCTGTTCGGCATGGATTATTGGATCATAGGATTAGGTGCTGCTGTTCTGCTCACTGCCAATTAAGCAAAAAGAAGGGAAAAAAAGTTATGCTAATTAAGCAAATCTTTCCCTACCTCCTCAGTCGGTGGCTTATCAGCTTTATGAATTATCATTTCCCTCCAGAGAAGGAGATTATACCATCTCACAAAGTCAATAATTAACAAGTTTATATGGACGCCCTGAAGAGAGCGGGAAGGACAGAGAACGCCGACAACAAAACCACGAAACAATTCGAATTTACTATAAAAGCTGAACAAGAATGGCTTAATTAAGACAAATGTATCAATTGCTAACCCTTTCAGCTCCATATGGCAACATCTATGTATATCGTAGTTAAAACAACACTGGGGATTTTACTGTGCATTAAAAGAGATTCAAATATGTGACCAGACTTGACTGAGAGCCTGCCATTGTGCAAATTCCAGCTGTTCACCAGAGGTGTGCCGTCCCACAATTATTGTCACTTCACTGTCATACTTTATATTTATATTTAGTCGACTAAAACTAGACCAACACTAAAACATACCAGGTGACTAAAATGAAAACTATTCAAGAGACTATGACTAAAACTAAACTCAAAATGTGGTGCCTATAAAACAACACTGGCCTCAGGCAGACACGGACCGCAGCCCCAGTGGGCACACGGTGGTCACTTCCACCGGCCAAACTGGCACGGCATCACTCATGGACAGAGTGCTGTCCATGTTAATTAACTCCGCGGAGCGCCTCGCTGGCACACTGTGCCACGCTGTCCTTGGCACAGGAAAGGCTTGGCCGTGTTCTTGTAGTCTGCATGTGGAGAGAGAGAAGGAAAGGCTTGGCCGTGTTCTTCTAGTCTGCATGTGGAGAGAGAGAAGGAAAGGCTTGGCCGTGTTCTTCTAGTCTGCATGTGGAGAGAGAGAAGGAAAGGCTTGGCCGTGTTCTTCTAGTCTGCATGTGGAGAGAGAGAAGGAAAGGCTTGGCCGTGTTCTTTGTTGCTCAGGTCACTCCTGTTAACCCATTCTGACCTGAGTTCAGATTCTAAAAAATGTCTTCTACATCCTGACAGTTTTCTGAAAAAGCTATGCTTCTGTCAGTCGTTCTTTGATTTTTCAAAAATAGCAAGACCTACAAGCTCGTAGCGCGCCACTCGGTGCCGCGCTACGAGCTTGTAGATCTGCTATTTTTAAATAGCTAAAGCATAACATAATGCTAACGCCAAAAGACGTTCCCGCGCACAAAATGGGTTAATAACGTTATCGTCCACAGCACCCCTGAATGACACTGTTAATTTTTAGAACCTTTATGTCATATTACGCTACCTTACCTTATCCCATTCTGACCTGAGATCAGATTCTAAAAATGTCAGTCGTTCTTCGATTTTTCAAAAATAGCAGATCTACAAGCTCATAGCTATGAGCTTGTAGATCTGCTATTTTTCAATAGCTAAAGCATAACATAATGCACCAAACACCAAAAGGGGTTCCCGCCCAAAATGGGTTAATCATATCAAATCCAGGTTTTACACCCGTTATATTGACACGGCTCACGATATATACATTTAAATGAAAAAGAAGAAAAAATATATATATAGCAAACATTGACGATCTACAAACTCCCAACGTGTTGTGAGCTTGTAGATCTGATACTTTCCGCTGTATAGGCCGTGCGATGATGCACGGCCTACACAGGGAGCTACGGTGGTTAAAGGCACACGATGAGATATTTATTGGGACATCAAAGGGGTACAAAAAAATGACAGATGACATCATCATAACTTCTTTATTGATTTTCCCAGCTCCATTTATTGTTTTCCCAGGCAGGGCGTGTTGAAAGAGCAAAGCAATCTCTGCCACCGCCGCTCGCTGTGCACAGGCTGTAATATATCCCATTTGGACCTGACGTCGAAAACATGTCTTCTAAAAATCCTTGACAGTTTCCTGTAAAATATACCTCATGTTTCTGTATCAGCGGTCCTCAATGTTTCATGTCAAGGACCCCAAGAATTATATGTAATTGACCCCCATCTTAAAATATGTTGTTCCAGGGACCCCCCCCCCCCCCCAGAAGGAAAGATTTGAGTTAAAAACGTTCACTCTGAAAGAATATATATTCACCGAGCACTCGGTGCTCGGTGCCGCGCACTCGGTGCCGCGCTGTGAGCTTGTAGATCTGCTATTTTTCTATAGCTAAAGTATAACATAATGCTTAAAACACCAAAAGGTGGTTCCCGCCCGAAATGGGATATTATTGCCTCGGAGAATGTGAAGTAATGTTGTGCACTATAATAGTCTCACCGGTATACAGTATACATAGAAAAGGTACTCAAATGTTTCAATTTAAAAACAATTGTTTCTTTTTTTCACCTAAACATCATCATTGATGTTCATTGTTTAGTCTAAAATCGCTAAAACTAAAGAAAGCAGCAAATGAAAAAAAATATCCTCTTTTACTTTCTCTAATAACAACCTAAAACATGAACCTTGGTTGAAAAAAATCTAGTTGTCCTTTAAAGAGTGCCACGATTAAGGGTTCAGCCTCCAGGAAGAAACCCTAAATGTAAAGTTAATACACCATTTCACATAAAAACGACTCCAGGGTGTCTAATGAAGTACTGTCACCTCATAGACACATGGAAAATTGGAAAAATACAAAAGTTGTGGCACTCCATCTTTAAGTAAATGTACTTGGTTACTTTCCACCACTGCACGCACGCACACACACAAACAAACAAACAAACAGACACACACACACACACACACACACACACACACACACACACACACACACACACACACTTACTTCTTCTTATGGTAGTCCATCGTATCCGATGATGACTCCTACTTCTTCTACTGGTGAGTTTTGAGGTGACTGTGAAGTGCAATCTGAGCAACACATTGTTTATTGCAGTGAGGGCATATGAAGTCAGTGTCACACACACACACACACACACACGCGCGCACGCACAGAGCCCTGTGGCTCTGGGAGTTGCGTATTGTTCAGTGCACTCAGCGCCATAAATCAAACCTCCCACTCTCCCTGATGCCTGAGCGAGTCTCTCTCAATGAAAAGCTCCAACCTAATGGCAAGTTAATGGCAATTTACAGAGTCAGCCAAGCAGCCGACGGAGACAGAGAGAGAGAGAGAGAGAGAGAGAGAGAGAGAGAGAGAGAGACGTACTGTACTGTACTGTACAGTACGCCAACACACAGCTTTGAAGTTCATCATTCCTAATTACTTTCACTCACTGCACATCTATAGCCTCAGAATGACTTACTGGTAGACGCTGGTTCACCTGCTATAGGTCTCACTGAGGGAGGTTCTGGTCCTGCTTTAGGTCTCGCAGAGGGAGGTTCTGGTCCTGCTTTAGGTCTCACTGAGGGAGGTTCTGTTTGACCTGCTATAGGTCTCGCTGAGGGAGGTTCTGGTCCTGCTTTAGGTCTCGCAGAGAGAGGTTCTGGTCCTGCTTTAGGTCTCACTGAGGGAGGTTCTGGTTCTGATTTAGGTCTCACTGAGGGAGGTTCTGTTTGACCTGCTATAGGTCTCGCAGAGGGAGGTTCTGGTCCTGATTTAGGTCTCGCTGAGGGAGGTTCTGGTCCTGCTTTAGGTCTCGCAGAGAGAGGTTCTGGTCCTGCTTTAGGTCTCACTGAGGGAGGTTCTGGTCCTGCTTTAGGTCTCGCAGAGGGAGGTTCTGGTCCTGCTTTAGGTCTCACTGAGTGAGGTTCTGGTCCTGAGGACCAGTAGTCATTTAATTTAACTAAAGTCAGCACAAAAAGTTCGTAAACGTAAACTTTGGTTGTCTATTTCTCCCCATTAATAAATAATGCGCTTTAATTGACGTAGATCTCGGCCAGTGAAGTGAATCTGTTAATAATTCATTGTTTTATATCATTTTTATTGTTTATTTGTCACCTTTACAACGAGGTAGGCTATATAGCTTGTAAGGGACAAAACAATTGATTGCTATTCACCCCTGTTCTCAGTTGCTTTAGTGGATTGGATGATTGCACTCTTGTAACCATGGTTGGAAAACTATTACACTACAAGTGTGTGAAATGACAAGTAATGCTTTTTTTCCCTGATGTAGAGAAGAATAGCATAAAAATAGGATGGAACATTTCATATCCAAAAATAGTCTAGTGAGAACTTTGGCTTGTGTTGCTTGAAAGTTGAAACCCACGTGAACACCTCTGAGAATACTCCTTGTTGCTCCTTGTGTGTGATCCTGTTCATCCCGGAGGTGTTTTAAACCGTGACATTTGAGTGGAAAGTGTTTTTTGAGGAGTAGTGAGGTTTAAGGTGATACGGATACAGATTTAGTAGTGTGAGGATACGTGACACTTCTGTGAGAGTTTAGAAACAGATTTTTTTATATAGCCTAGTTTTGCTGTTGTTAAACTTAGCCCACTGTTAACTTTTATGTTTTTTGGATTATTCATTCGCTGTGAAGGAGGAGAAAGAATACTAAAATATAATATAAAATATTCATGGATTCAAGTAATAAGGATAGATTTTTTGAGGGGGGCTATAACCTCTCCAATGCCTGGCTTTTACGTTAGATAGTATTTTAGACAGACTTATAGCTCGTTACGTAGACGGCACTAGAATTGCATTTTATGTAGTCATAGCGCTTTATAGTACACATGTATATTGTATAATGTATAATAGTATAGTATCTATAGTTGACATATATACTCCACTATTACGTTCATTAGTTTATACACGATTCATGATAACTACTTTTTATGATGTATGACATGCTTTAGTTTTTGCTTAAATGTAAGTCGCTCTGGATCAAGAGCGTCTGCTAAATGCCTAAATTGTAACTGTAAATTGTTTGCATTTCGTGTGCGTGTGCGTGTGTGTGTGTGCGTGTGTGTGTGTGTGTGTGTGTGTGTGTGTGTGTGTGCGTGTGTGTGTGTGTGCGTGCGTGTGTGTGTGTGTGTGTGTGTGTGTGTGTGTGTGTGTGTGTGTGTGTGTGTGTGTGTGTGTGTGCGCGCGTGTCTGTGTCTGTGTCTGTGTCTGTGTCTGTGTCTGTGTGTGCGTGTGCGTGCAGGTGGAGTGGCTGAGGAACGAGCAGGCTGTGAGCTGGGACGGCGTGGTGGACAGCAGAGTGGACCAGAACCTGGTCATTCCAGAAGCCCGGCTCTCAGACTCCGGGAACTACACGTGCGTGGCCAGCAACATCGTGGCCAGGAGGCGGAGCTCCACGGCCACCGTGGTGGTCTACGGTACGCAGTGGGTAACTTTGAGGGGGCAGGTGCTCAAGTGAAACAAAAAGGGCACCTTATCTGGCGCGTGGAAACCACCAGCTGCAGCGAGCTGGCGCCTGACTTAATGGTATGATAGATAAGAACGTATAGGCGCGCTGGAAGGTATTTATACCAGGGGGGGCTGAAGGGTGGGAGGGAAATCGCGCGAAATGTCCGGTCTTATTCGGGTTATAATTGGCCTAATAATGACTTATTTAGGACCTACGTAGCACCGCAGAATCATGTACACACGTGCGCACTCACAACCACACACACACGCACACACACACACGCACACACACACACACCATCTATCTCTCTGGAAGAAGCTGAATATGAATGGTGCGGCCGCACTGAGAGTTTCGACAAAGCACCCCTCGTTCTGCAAGTCCTACACACACACACACACACACACACACACACACACACACACACACACACACACACACACACACACACACACACACCTGTTATACGTACTATTAGTTGTCGCTGTGTTGTTATTTCCACCTCATCCGACTAACCGAGTCAATCATAATAACAGAATGTGACTCTTATTGTGGTGTTGTTTGGGTTAGATTACTTTGAAACCATTTGGTGCAGGTGAAAGTAAAACTACAATACGTTTCGCTATCTATCTGTCAACTCACTTGCTGTGCAATCTGCACGCTCTGATAGACATGTCAAAAACAAATTCCCTCCGCACCCCCCTTCCAGCGTCAGGCACTGTCTTGCAGTGGTGGTCGTTTTATTTATTGTTACCTGGCTGGCTGCTTGTGGTCACGACCGACCGTCCAACTTTTTATTTTGGACCGGGTCCGTCATTCGTGAGAATGTAAGAAGTCAGAAGCCCCTTTCTGTGAAATTTCTGCGAAAGTGTAGGCTATACCAAATGGACTTGACAAAAGGGCATGTTGGTCCAGAGAGGGCCACCCACACCCCCTAGCGTCTACGTATGCACGCCCCTGTCGAGTCCGTCGGATAGCCGGTTGTCCAGAACCAGCACAAAAGTCCAGAACCCGGGAAGGTTCGGGACCATCTCCATATATATGGAGCTGGCCTGTTCTGATATCACAGTGATGTTCTGACATCTGCATAGACTCCATATTTGGGCATGCCTGACAAAGACCTCCATATATGCGCATAAAAAGGGACAAAGACATAATAACTGGGGTGGGGCATGCATTTTCAACTTGCATCGTTCCAAGTAGGCCAGTCAGTGCCCAATGGGCACCGGGTCTAGTACATTTAAAACATTGATGATGAGAAATTAAAAAAAGACAATACTTTTACAGGTCTTTATAATGGCTTGTTTTATGTTGCTGTTGCTGTTGAGCTGCTCTGCAAAGACACAAACAAAAGAGCTGCTATTCCACCGTGGAAAAATAAACCTCCACGGCTCAAAGATTCTATACAAATCTCTTCTAAATCCTCGCGGTTATCTGAAAAACCTGTGTTTCTATGTCAGCGGTTCTCAAACATTTTCATGTCAAGGTTCTCCAGAAATATATGTAATTGGCCGCCGACCGATACCTGAAAATATTTTGTTCCAGGGACCCCTCAGAAGCAAAGATTTGAGTTAAAAAATATATATTCAAAGATTTGCGCCGCATTGTCTCAATTTTTCAAAAATAGCAGATCTACATACAAACTTGTAGATCTGCTTATTTTTCAATAGCTAAAGTATAACATAATGCTTTAAAACACCAAAAGGGAATCCCGCCCCAAAATGGGTTAAGCGAATATATTTCCACATTTACTTTCATTGATGTCTATCAACAATCATCCAGAGAGTCTCCTTTTTTTGTTGTTTCCACCGAAAGCAGCGAAACGAACGACGTCTATTCAGTGTTTCTTCCTCCTGCTGCTCTTCATCAAAGCAGCAGTCGAGACCCGTCACTCATCGTCATCAACCCAGCGGCAGCTCCAGGGAGTTCTCAGCACGGGGGGGGGGCCCTTCATCATTGTTTTTCAAGTTCACCACCGATATATAACCCATTCTGACCTGAGATCAGATTCTAAAAATGTCTTCTATACATGCTATTTTTCAATAGCTAAAGCATAACATAATGCTAACACCAAAAGGGGTTCCCGTCAAAAATGGGATAAGCGAGCAAACGCTCACGTAAATAATAAACGACAACGCAAAAGGCTTGGGAGAAATAAAAAGGCTACAAATATAGGCTCCAATTATACAACCAAGAGAACAGATAATACGATTATTATAAGTAGCCTATACAGAACAAACAACACCCATATATAACTGTCTTGTTGTGGAAACAGGATCGCATTCGCACCGACAACAAAATGAACAAATTACAATTATGTTGAGCACCAACCCATTAACACATCGTCTGCTATTAATGTATACGTGTTTTAACCCATTTTGAGTTGGTGTTTTAAAGCATTATGTTTTGCTATTGAAAAATAGCAGATCTACAAGCTCAAAATCGTGACAATGTGCCTCAAATCTTTGAATATATATATAATAATATATATATATATTATTACAGAGTGAACATTTTAACTCAAATCTTTGCTTCTGGGAGGGAGGTCCCTGGAATATTTTCAGATGGGGGTGGGGGGCATATTACATATAATTTCCGGGGTCCTTGACATGAAATATTGAGCACCACTGATACAGAAATATACGTTTTTTTTTCCAGAAAACTGTCATGATTTAGAAGACATTATTTTAAATTTCGACATCAGGCCTGAATGGGTTAATAGCCATCTGTCGTGGGTGATTGGTGTCGTTTGGAAGTTTTAATGCATACGATGAGAGCATAAAAAGAGCTAAGAAAGTATAGTCTGGTCTGAGGTATAGATTTATTACCCAGTAAGACGTACAGTACAAACGATGAGGCCACGACTGTTCAGATTGAACGATCGAGGCAACATGAAATAAATGGACGTTGTGTTGAGTATATGAGTCACTGTGCACATCGTCAGAAAGAAACCTGTACAAAGTACAAAGCCCTTTGATAGATGTAGCTAAATGTGGCAACGGTGTCGCGACCTTGGAGACGGCAGGGGGAGTGTGTGGACGTGTGAGAATTATTACACGCATCGTCTATGCCCGCGCCTCCCTGAAAGGTCTCTGACGGCAGTGCCTTCTTGACAAAGGTGTTCCCTGGAGACCTATTTGTAGTCAGCATTGAAGTCTGAGACCGTATATGGAGTTTGAGAACAGTTTGAGAACAATATGTTAAAAGATACAAAATATTTAAAAAATAGGGAAATTAGTGAATATGAAATTTGAAGATTGAAGATTGTCAGCACGCAACCAAGTGTAAAATTACTTTTACTGGATCTCTTGTCCATTCTAGTCCCTTCCTAACATTTTTAGTCTCGTTTTTTTATTCATTGACGAAATTGTCAGTATATTTAGTCTTATAGTTTTAGTCACCATAGCACAGTTTCCATTTAGTTTCCATTTAGTTTTCTTCAGTGGAAAAAAAGGTAGTCGACGACGAACATTTTTCGTCTTAGTTTTAGTCGACGAAAAAACAACACTGAATGTCAGCCACCTTTTTGGTCTTATACGGCCGAGATACACCAGGCTTTTCGCTCGCACTTAAGCGCCCCCGCATGTACGTGCCTGGTGTATCTGTGCTGTTATGCAGACCAACAGAACCCCCCCCCCTGTATCAACCCGCTAGAATCCCCCACCCCCGCGGAGACCCCGTGCATCAACCCGCTGTCACGCTAATGATAGCCTGAGACATGCGGTATCAACAAGAAGGAGCAAATCTTTATTTTCCCAACATGACAAATAATGATAGTGATGTTATTACACTGAGTCAGCGCTTTACGGTGGCAGCTGGAGGGTGATGGATGGATTACCGCCCACAGAGATATCACATACAGTATATATTGGTCGTGCAGAGGGGCGGGGGGGTCTGTGCCTGTAGTTTTGATGTGTGGAGACACGGTACGTACGTACGTAACGTATGTATGTATGTACAGTATGTAACCCAGTGCTACGTGAAAATGTGGTGCAAATCTTTGAATATTCTTTCAAAGCGAAAGTGTTTAACTCAAATGGAACAAGCTCCCACTGTACCTTCGTCAGGCAGCCTCTGTAGACATTTTTAAAGCTCAGCTCAAGACCCACTTCTACAACATTGCTTTTAATTGATCTTTTATTTATTTTGTTATTCATGTCCTCACTGTATTGCATTACTGCTTGTTTTTTAATGTCGTTGCCTTGCTTTTCTTTTATTCTCCATTGTTCTGTAAAGCACTTTGAGCTGCATTTCATGTCATGAAAGGTGCTATACAAAAGTTTTATTATTATTATTATTATTATTAAATCTTTTGCTTCATGGCAAAGCCAATTTGCAGATAATTCTCGGGGTCCTTGACATGAAAAAGGTTTAGCACCACTCACATAGTAGAAACATGTTTTTTCAGAAAACTGTCAGGATTTAGAAGACATTTGTAGAATCGTTCATTCATTCAAGGGACACTTCACCCTTTTTTCAAAAATATATATGTTAATGATGTTTAGAAGCTTTAGAACACTTTCCTGGGGGTCTTTATGTGTGTAATATGTGGTTTTAGATATTTTAGATTGTAGCAGTGAGCCTGTTGTCTCTGATGTCATGGACACTGGTCTCACTTCCTTCCTGGACTACATGTTGTCTCAGTAAGACAGCTCTCCCCCCTATCCACAAGGAGGAGCAGTGCACCAAAGAATTATGGGAATTGTAGTCCAGGAAGGTAGTGAGACCAGTGTCCATGACATCAGAGACACTGTGCTCACTGCTACAATCTAAAATATCTAAAACCACATATTACACACATAAAGACCCCCAGGAAAGTGATCTAAAGCTTCTAAACATCATTAACATATATTATTTTGCAAAAAGGGTGAAGTGTCCCTTTAACCCAATGTATCTGTGGCCCATCATGGTGGCCCATTCCTGTTGTAGTTTCCTCTTCCGCCGTTGCTTATCGGGCGTGGCTCACTTCCTGTTGTCTCTTCTTCTCCTGCAGTAAACGGAGGCTGGTCCTCCTGGACGGACTGGTCGTCCTGCAGCGTGCGCTGTGGGCGGGGCATGCAGAGGCGTTCGCGCACCTGCACCAACCCCGCCCCCCTCAACGGGGGGCTGTTCTGTGAGGGCGTGTCCACGCAGAAGAGCGCCTGCAGCACTCTGTGTCCAGGTACGCATTTATTTAACCATGGTTAAATAACCCAATGACCCATTCTGACCTGAGATCAGATTCTAAAAAATGTCTTATTACATCCTGACAGTTTAATTATTAACCCATTCTGACCTGAGATCAGATTATAGAAATGTCATTCTACATCCTGACAGTTTAATTATTAACCCATTCTGACCTGAGATCAGATTCTAAAAAATGTCTATTACATCCTGACAGTTTAATTATGAACCCATTCTGACCTGAGATCAGATTATAGAAATGTCTTCGATTTTTCAAAAATAGCAGACCTACAAGCTCGTAGCGCGCCACTCGGTGGCGCGCTATGAGCTTGTAGATCTGCTATTTTTCAATAGCTAAAGCATATAACACGATGCTAACATCAAAAGGTGTTCCCTCCCAGAATGGGTTAAAGGAGAATTCCATGCTAGAAGGCTATCTTACCTTTATTTGTTTAGGAGGTCCAGGAGTTATTTGTAGTTGTTACGTCCCCTTTGATCCGTGTCACAGTCAAAAAGCAAAAATAATTGAATTAAACACATAATCATTTGATTAGTAGATTTGACCGCCCCAATCCAACCCTTTGATGCTGAGTGCCAATAAGCAGGGAGGCATTGGGTCCCATTTTTTACAGTCTTTGGTATGACCCGGCCGGGGATCGAACCCCGACGACCTCCCAGTTTCAGGGCGGACACTCTGTCTCTAACCACAAGGTTCCACTGTGTGGTTGTCTGTGGTCTCCTCTCCCAGTGGACGGAGCGTGGGGTCCGTGGAGCGGGTGGACGGCGTGCGACGCGGCGTGTCAGAAGCAGCGCGGCAGAGAATGCTCGTCTCCGCCGCCCAACCACGGAGGGCTTCCGTGTGACGGAGCGGCGCAGGACCGCGACAACAACTGCACCGGGGGGCTGTGTACACACAGTGAGTTTAACCCATAACAACTGCACTGGGGGGCTGTGTACACACAGTGAGTTTAACCAACAACTGCACCGGGGGGCTCTCTGCGCACCCAGTGAGTTTAACCCATAACAACTGCACCGGGGGGCTCTCTGCACACACAGTGAGTTTAACCCATAACAACTGCACCGGGGGGCTCTCTGCACACACAGTGAGTTTAACCAACAACTGCACCGGGGGGCTCTCTGCGCACACAGTGAGTTTAACCCATAACAACTGCACCGGGGGGCTCTCTGCACACACAGTGAGTTTAACCCAAACAACTGCACCGGGGGGCTCTCTGCACACACAGTGAGTTTAACCCATAACAACTGCACCGGGGGGCTCTCTGCACACACAGTGAGTTTAACCCAAACAACTACACCGTGGGGCTCTCTGCACACACAGTGAGTTTAACCCAAACAACTGCACCGGGGGGCTCTCTGCACACACAGTGAGTTTAACCCATAACAACTGCACCGGGGGGCTCTCTGCACACACAGTGAGTTTAACCCATAACAACTGCACCGGGGGGCTCTCTGCACACACAGTGAGTTTAACCCAACAACTGCACCGGGGGGCTCTCTGCACACACAGTGAGTTTAACCCATAACAACTGCACCGTGGGGCTCTCTGCACACACAGTGAGTTTAACCCAAACAACTGCACCGGGGGGCTCTCTGCACACACAGTGAGTTTAACCCAAACAACTGCACCGGGGGGCTCTCTGCACACACAGTGAGTTTAACCCAAACAACTGCACCGGGGGGCTCTCTGCACACACAGTGAGTTTAACCCATAACAACTGCACCGTGGGGCTCTCTGCACACACAGTGAGTTTAACCCATAACAACTGCACCGTGGGGCTCTCTGCACACACAGTGAGTTTAACCCAAACAACTGCACCGGGGGGCTCTCTGCACACACAGTGAGTTTAACCCATAACAACTGCACCGGGGGGCTCTCTGCACACACAGTGAGTTTAACCCATAACAACTGCACCGGGGGGCTCTCTGCACACACAGTGAGTTTAACCCATAACAACTGCACCGGGAGGCTCTCTGCACACACAGTGAGTTTAACCCATAACAACTGCACCGGGGGGCTCTCTGCACACACAGTGAGTTTAACCCATAACAACTGCACCGGGGGGCTCTCTGCACACACAGTGAGTTTAACCCATTCTGGGGCGGGAACCCCTTTTTTGGTGTTTCAAAGCATTATGTTGTACTTTACCTGTTGAAAAATAGCAGCCGCGCTACGAACAACTTTATTAGGAAAAACTATTACAAGAGTAAAAACCAATAAAACATTGAATATAACACGTTTAAAAACACATCAGCTTGGAAATGCGATTCTGAACAGGTTGGGTTTGAAGGTAGGAAGTGAAGGTAGGAAGAGAGAAATGGCTTATTGGCTATTACGCATGTCTGGGACAGGCATGGTCGATTTTATGCCCAGGGAGCCATTTCTACTGAAAACGAAGGGTTGGAACGGATTCAGCACCCCATAAAAAAAGAAACCTATTCACACGCCAACTTTAAAATGTCCTGCTTTTAGCCTCGGCCCTCCGGGGTACCCCCACTTTGATTGGCTCCCACAAAGTTTCCCAAGGGAGTTGGCTTGGAACAAATTGATATGTGATAGTAGACACCTTTTATGAACACATCTGTGTAAAGAAAGCTAGTGGTAAGCACTCGCAGATTTGCTACAAACGTCTTCTTCTAAATCAGTACTTCTCAATCTTTGGCGTGCCCAGGAAGGACCCCTATCTGAAAATGTTCTGTGGCAGGGACCCCCAGAAGAGTTTAGTAAAAAAAAATATATATATATATATATTACAAATTATTTTTCAAAGTAAAATCATGAAGTGACGTGCTGCGAGCTTGTATAAGTATGTGTTATTTCTTAGAACCAATATCCTGATCCACTATTTTAAAGAGTTTTATAAAGAATGTATGTCGCTATACTCTAAAATCATACCCTGAAGAAGGCAACTAGTTGCCGAAACGTGCACGGGGGGGTCTCTCTGTAGAGATCGAAGCCCATAAGTGGGTTCTCTCTCCTGCTTTGGATGACACTGGCTACAATTACATGGACAGTTAAATCCCCTTTTCATTCAGAATAAAAGTTAAATCCTATTAAAAGTTATCATGTAAACACCTACAAAAACTTAAATCTGAATGAAAATGGTCAATCTGATTTAAACTTAGATCTGATGTAACTGACCGGTTTATTCCATTTTTAAATCCTATTGAAACAATGTGGACTCATGTAAACACTCATTCAGATTAAAGTTCATTCTGGTCTTTCTGTGCATGCTTGTTTCCATGTAATTGGTATGGCTATATTATGCTCTTGTTTTGCGATTAATTATATTAAGAAATTATATTCGAAACCTCTCATAGGCTACAGGATAAATCAAATGTAAAGTAATGCGGCATAAAAGTGTTTTTCTATTATTATTATTTTGTTTTACTGAAATGTAGTGTAGTAAAAGTAAAACAATTGGAAAGTAAAGTAGAAATACCTCAAAATTGTACTTTAGTACTAAAGTAAATGTACTTTCCACCACTGGACGTAAACATATCCGCCCGCCCCCTATCCAATCGGAAGCCTTCCCAGCCCCAAACCTGATGTGGAATGAAATAATGGGATTTAAAAGTATTGTCCATGTAAACACTGATTCGGAATGACCTTTCCCATGTAAACACGCAGCAAAAAACATTACTTCTGAATTAATTCATTCTGAAGTTTTCATTCTGAATGAAAAAGCCCTCATGTAACCGCAGCCATTGGTAAGGCTATCCACCTGAAAATGAGTTTCCTGTTGATTAAAAAGCTTCTATACATTCTTCTAGCCGTGATTACTATCATAATATGGAGTTTTAACGTTTTTTTTGTTGCCGATCTGCTATGTTCTGCAAATAGCAATCCCCACCATACGGAGGCTGGGGTATTGAGTATAAAATCGTGTATTTTTATTTGCAGATGGAAAGCTGTTGCACGATGTGACTCCACAGGGTAAGTTCTGTCTCCATCACTACGTTTTTTTTTTAATAACAAACGGCATCATGTGTTTAAAGTCATCATGCATTCAATAGATCTGTTATTGCTGCTGTATGTTAATAACAACTTTATTTACATACCGTAGCACCTTTCAAGACTGCATTACAAAGTGCTTTACATAAACAAACGGCAAAATAAGCAGCAGAAAACATTTCAATGAACAACAAAATTATAATAAGCGGCAGGAGATTGGCAGTGGAGGCTAATCTATAAAAGTGCGTTTTCAAAAGATTTAAAACGGGATTCAGCCTCGCTTTATCTCGCTTCATTCTGATTGATCAATCGCTGGATTCAGCTGTGTGTTCATTTCTGTATAACGGACCGCTGTCTAATCAAAGCCTCAGAGCACCTGGCTGCGATGCTGTGTATAAACAAACGCACCATGTCATTTTAACCCATTGTCACCTGAGATCAGATTCTAAAAATGTCTTCTACATCCTGACAGTTTTCTGAAAAAAGCTAATATGTTTTCATGTCAGTCGTTCTTCGATTTTTCAAAAATAGCAGACCTACGAGCTTGTAGATCTAGCTATTTTTCAATAGCTAAAGCATAACATAACGCTAACACCAAAAGTGGTTCCCGGCCCAAGATGGGTTAACTGAACGTTTCTCTGCAAGATCTCGTGTTTTTGAAAACATTTGAAGCGAAACATAGACGAGATGCAGTGACAGAAAGTTGATTATAATTGATCCAAGAGTTGATGTTTTCCGAGGCGACCGTGTTTGCGGGTGGCGGACGGCCAGCGCAACACTTATGGAACACTGTCGTTGCCGTAAGCAAGAAACTACTTATTTTTTTGTTGTTACTTTTGGGTCAATTTATTTATTTAATAAACTAATTTGGCAGCTAAATCTTGTTTCACGCCTGTCTTCTAATGGCGAGATCGCCTCTTCACGCCTATTTTAATATCAATTATACAGTGATCAACTAACTGTGTTGAGAGCTTGTAGATCGGCTAGTGTTAAAACAGTCAATGAGCCGGCATCAAGGCCCGCCAAAATACGTTTTAGTCGACTAAAATCTCATGATGGACTGACTCTAAAACATTCCAGGTGACTAAAATGTGACTAAAACTATTCAAGAGACTATGTATGACTAAACACTGGTATCAACACAGCAGTGACGTAGCTCTGTACTCTCTCTCTCTCGCTCTCTCTCTCTCTCTCTGTGTGTTTAGGTGGTGTAGACAGTAGCAGTGACGTAGCTCTACTCTCTCTCTGTGTGTTTAGGTGGTGTAGACAGTAGCAGTGACGTAGCTCTACTCTCTCTCTCTCTCTCTGTGTGTTTAGGTGGTGTAGACAGTAGCAGTGACGTAGCTCTACTCTCTCTCTGTGTGTTTAGGTGGTGTAGACAGTAGCAGTGACGTAGCTCTACTCTCTCTCTCTCTCTGTGTGTCTAGGTGGTGTAGACAGCAGCAGTGACGTAGCGCTGTACTCGGGCGTAGCAGCAGGTCTGGTCACGGTGGTTGGGCTCATTGTGGGCGTTGCTCTGTATCGGAGGAGGCGGAGCCAGTACGGCGTCGACGTCATCCACTCCTCGGCTCTGGCCGGAGAGTTCCAGTCCTTCACCTTCAAGTCTTCTAGTCAAGGTGAGTTCCTTCACCTTCAAGTCTTCTAGTCAAGGTGAGTTCCTTCACCTTCAAGTCTTCTAGTCAAGGTGAGTTCCTTCACCTTCAAGTCTTCTAGTCAAGGTGAGTTCCTTCACCTTCAAGTCTTCTAGTCAAGGTGAGTTCCTTCACCTTCAAGTCTTCTAGTCAAGGTGAGTTCCTTCACCTTCACCTTCAAGTCTTCTTTTTTTTAATATATATTTTTTATCCCACGATTTTGTAACCCATTTTTCACCCCTGTGTCAATCATCTAATGTGATCCTGGGCTCTACACACCCTCCACCAACCTAGTCCCCTTATATGGGGGACAAGGGGAGAGCAACGGACTTGAACTCATGCTTCCTTCATGCCTGAGTGTCCAAGTTGCTCCTTTACACCTGACAGGGGGGAGTTTCCCTGGTTGGACGTAGCACGTGGAAGGAACACGTTATTCCAACCAGTTCCTTTCCCCTCCATCAGGCGCCCCGGCTGGCCAGGGGGAGGCAGTTTAGTGACCAGGATTACTGCATGTTTTTTGTGAGGGTACCTACCCTAGTCCTACCTTCAAGTCTTCTAGTCAAGTGAGTTTGTTATATTGTTATAGGGCTTTAACCCATTTTGACCTGAAGACGATTCTACAAATGTCTTCTAAATCCTGACTAAAACCTACATTTCTACGTCAGTGGTTCATGTCAAAGACCCCCAGAATTATATATAATTGGCCGCCGACCCCCATCTGAAAATATGCTGTTCCAGGAACCCCCCCCCCCCCCCCCCCCCCCCCCCCAGAAGCTCAAAACGTTCGTTCCACACTAGGCATGTGAATCTCGTCTCATCTCACGATTCGATACGCATCTCGATGCACTGCCAGCGATACGATACATTAGAGATACATGGAATCCCCTGGCGATACGATGCGATACGATTATCCCTCTTCCCGATGCGATGCGATGTGATAACCATTTAGTTCAAATCAATGCGATACGATGCGATTCACCCCTCTACCGATACGATGCGATTTGATGGCGATTCATCACAATAGAAAGGATTTATATTAAAGCTCTATTAATTTCCCAAAACATGTAAAAATGCATTACATTTAAATTCAAAGCAATTTATTGTTTTACTGTAGGTTAGTATTATAGCTCTGCATCTCAAACAATCCAACTTATAGAATTATGTAAGTAAACAAAGGGTCTGCTCTCTGCTGGTTATTGTGGAATTGTTAGATTACTAATAATCATAGGCTATAGTATAATAATTATATCTCAAAGGTCAATTTGAGGTTTTGAGTATAGAGGGTTCAAGAGATTAAAATGTAATAGCCTATGTAATAGCTCAATTAATGTTACCAACATATAAATAGAAAAGAATAAACTAAACAAAAATGACAGGTCACACTCGTAGTGCTGTCAAACAAGTAGTTTAATCTGCAACACAGTTTAATAATATAATTGCCTATGTATAGTGGGGGTCCCTGCTTGATCTCTCACTCTCAGCTAAGTGGTCCTTGGCTTGACCTAAAAAACATTGAAGACCCTGGCCTGCATGTATTATTAACGTTATAAATACATAGCAGATGTACAAGCTCACAACGCGTCTCATCCACGCCCCGCTGTGAGCTTGTGGATCTGCAATTTTAGGCGTGCGACACCGTCTTGCTGCAGAATATAAATAAGGCTTCTATCCCAGAGAATAGCAGGGGAAAGCTGGACAGTGGAAAGTTGTGGAACGGTTGTAAACGACTTTAAACGCAAGCAGTACACCCAGCTGTGGCGTTGTTGTTGTTGTACACGTGTGTGCAGACTGCAGAAGCTTTCTTTAATTACAAATTGATGATTGCGAGTCACGACGCAGATTCGCGTCGGAGAATCAGCTAGAACAGCTGTGGAGTGTGGATCATTAGCAGTACGCAGCGCTACAGTGAAAAGTCAACTGATCGACGGACAGCTATTTTATAAAGCTAAATGTTGTGCTTCCTTTGTGCGTGGGGCTCACTTCTGTTCGTCGTGGGTGCTCTTTATAGTCTGTTTGTTGTCTCAACGTGTCTACTCTGCACCGTCGTACGGTAGCTTCTGTTCACTGACTGCATGCTCGCAGCGCACAGCCGCACACTGTGCGGAGCTGGCTGCGAGAGACCTTTTTTTTCCTTCCTTTTCTGATGGTACGTTCAATGCGCCTCGGAAACACAGGATAGGGTGAAATTTACCATGAAAAAACAGTGCAACCACGGATTTTACCGGTCCAAGCACTCCGCGAACGATGCATCGAGATTTCACCCGTCAATTTTACCGACACACAGTGAATGAACCGATTCACTCGCATCGCGCACGTCATAATCGATGTATCGATACGTATCGATTATTTTCCACATGCCTATTCCACACGTCCCAAACTCTTCTCCCCTCTGGCTCCAAAACTGTGGAATGCACTTCCCATTGCAGTCAGAACTGCAGCATCACTCCCAATCTTCCGCCGTAGTCTGAAAACCCACCTTTTCAGACTCCATCATGGCCCGTAGCACTTAGATAGCATTTCTGTAGACTTAAATAGCATTTGATACAGACTTATAGCATGTTATGTAGACAGCACTATAATTGCATTGTATGTAGTCATAGCACATAGTACATATGTATAGCATAGTATGTTATATATGTATAGTTTATATGTATAGTTTCATTATATAGATATTCCACTGTTACGTTCTTAGCTTACGCATGTTTCATGATAAATGCTTTTTTGTTCTTGCTTAATGTAAATCGCTCTGGATTAAGATCTGCTAAATGCCTAAATTGTAAATTGAAAGAATATATATTCCAAATTTGTGCCACATTTTCACGATTTTTTAGAAAATAGCAGAACTACAACCTCGTGATGAGCTTGTAGATCTGCTATTTTTCAATAGCTAAAAGAATAACATAATGCCCAGACTGTTAACTGTATCTTCACTGTGTGTCCTTCAGGGAATCCTCTGCTGATCAGCTCGTCCATGCATCCTGACCTCCTGACGGCCTCCACGACCTACACCAGCTCCATGTGCTTCCAGGACTCCATGGAGAAGGCCCTGATGGCCGAACGCTCACTCCTTGACCCCTTGCCTGACCTCAAGGTCAAAGGTGAGAGGAACAGATCCTTTATACTTCCCTCTCCACGTGCGTCTTTTCCCTAATTGGCCAAATTCCAATACCCCCAAAATTTGCGACCAATAATCGCTCAGTCCTGCATGGTGGTGTTACTGTGAAATTGGTGACCTACTGAAATATGTGACAAATGAGAATCGTGTGTAGACAATCACATAATGTCAGTGTCCGAATGTAAATCGTTTGTTTATTATCAGAGTTCGACCTAGCGGTATTTAGGCCACGTATTTTAACCCATTTTGGTGTTTTAAGCATTATGTTATGCTTTAGCTATTGAAAAAGAACAGATCTACAAGCTCATAGCGCGGCACCGAGTGCCGCGCTATGAACTTGTAGGTCTGTTATTTTAGAAAAATCGTGAAAATGTGCCTCAAATCTTTGAATATATATATTTAACTGAAATCTTTGCTTCTGGGGAGGTCCCTGGAACAACATATTTTCAGATGGGAGGGGGGGGGGGGGGGGGGGGTGGAGGCATATTACATATAATTTGTGGGGTCCTTGACATGAAATATTGAGCAACCGTCAGGATTTTGAAGATTTTTTTTTTCAATTTCGACGTCATGTTTAGATATATTCAAAGATTTGCGCCACATTTTCACGATTTTTCAAAAATAGCAGATCAGAGCTATTTTTCAATAGCTAAAATATAACGTAATGCTTAAAACACAAAGGTGTTGCCGTCCTGAGTGGCATAATGCAACGTGGCCAGCTGTAAGTCTGTAGTCATTAACACCATGCAGTGCAATGTTGGCATTGGTGGAAAGTGTTCCTGGACGAAGGATGCACTCATGTTTCCTAGACGCTCACAGCTCCTCAGAGATGCCAAGCTCCTAATCCTAATCCTTTCTCCTAGCACTTTGGAGCAGGAAGAGAAAGACCTGGCATGACCGTCGAACCACCTGGAATTCTGGTTCAACTGAGGATAGAAGGAAATAATATCAGGCAGTAGAATAGACAAGACCCCTTAAAAGGTTTTATGACATTCATTTTCATTTATTTTCATTTTTTCTTTTAGGTTTTATGACCTCAATTACACCCAAAAAACCTGAATTTTGAACATTCAGTGGATTTTCTGTGGTCTGAAGTTTTCTTTGGGGTTTGGAAGCCTTTTGAGCTACAATGAAAACAGGCAAACAGTGAAAACAGTGACATCTGCTGGCAAGTCCCATTGACATATATGGGATTTGCAGGCTCTTACATCACAAACTTCCGGCAAATCCGAGCACCTGTTTGAGCCAGAAAACCCCAGATCACAGAAAATCTACTGAATGTTAAATGTTTTTTGGGTGCAATTGAGATTAGAAAACCTAAAAAAAATAAGAACAATTCCAAAACCTTTTTTTTAATGTCACAATCCCTTTAAAGGTCCTACAACATGAAATTCAACTTTTCAAATGTTGTGCGTTCCTCAATGTATTTTTCTATCCCCACAAATACGCAATTTTGAACAATCAGGCTTTCTCATCATATGGGAGCTTTTATGTAAATTGCTCTCAGGAACAGCTCAACTGATTTGGTCGTACGCGTGATGTCATCAGTATTCAGTATCACCCTACTTTGTATAATTCCTCCTCTTCAGTCTTCAGTTCCAAATTTGCATTTCCACTTTGTTTACAACGTAGTCCGGCATTGTTGTTTTTCCATGCTGGCATGGAATGGAAACAAGTCTGGGTTTATCTAGCATCAGTATTATAATGACTCAAAAGACAAAATAATTTGCATATCAGCGCCCCCACCACCTCAGGGCATTGTGGTACTGCAGCTAAAACTGCTTCAGAAGCCAGAAAGAAATGCCATGGACTGGTTATATCAGATATATATGGTTATATCAGAGTGTATTGAGGCTCAAACCATTATAAATAAGTTTGAGGAACATAAACAATATGATATTAAATATTTAAAAAACGGTTCTAAAATTAATGCTGTAGTTCATTTAAAACCTGGATACCTGGTGTGTCAGAGTAGGTCTAGGCTATTTCTAATGTTATGACGTGAATGTTTGTTTGTTTCTTTACAAGCAGGCCAGGGTTGCTTCATGGGCTCCCTGGCAGAGAGGGCAGAGTACCACCACCACCACCACTCCCAAACCTTCCCCCGACACCTGGCACCAGACTACAGCTCCACGGGGGTGGATGCCACCCTGGCACCAGACTATAACAGGATGGGCATAGATGCCTCCCTGGCACCAGACTATAACAGGATGGGCATAGATGCCTCCCTGGCACCAGACTATAACAGGATGGGCATAGATGCCTCCCTGGCACCAGACTATAACAGGATGGGCATGGATGCCTCCCTGGCACCAGACTATAACAGGATGGGCATAGATGCCTCCCTGGCACCAGACTATAACAGGATGGGCATAGATGCCTCCCTGGCACCAGACTATAACAGGATGGGCATAGATGCCTCCCTGGCACCAGACTATAACAGGATGGGCATGGATGCCTCCCTGGCACCAGACCGTGACAGAACGGGCGTGGGTGCCACGCTGGGCAGAAGAGAGCAGAGTGTCTTCACCCCCCAGGTCTCCTCCTCCTCCTCCGCGGACCCCTTCACGGCGCCTCACCACAAAACAAGCGGCGGGGGATTGGACCACGCTGGAGGCAGGATGGCGATGCCCGTCACGGGTGAGTCTGGCGCTGAATGTAATCGACAACACACTGTTGTTGTCGGTTAAATAATCTTCCAAAGATGAAGGAATGACAAAGTTCTTCAGGGTGAAGTATTGAGAATTTAGATTGCCCGAAGACAGAGAAACAACATACAGAGAGTGAAGGCTCATACATAGTCTGGATTCACGGTGGTGGGGTGACCACCGAACTACAACATGACATCACGAGCCGCGGTGAAGAGCAAACCACCGCCACCGCTCCAGCCCTTCTCTCTGTTTTTACTCACCACCGCTCAATGTTATTTCAGCTCCGGTGGTCACCTCACCACCTAAAATCCAGACTATGAATAGGCCTTAAGGAACAGGCCTCCTTGCCTGTTCCACCAGCCCCCCTCCCCCTCAAGACAGTCCTTATAGTCTTGTAATGTCCACATACGGATCTGTGCTAAACGTAAGGGCGACACACAAATAAGTATACCTTTGCTAACAGTGTGGAGGAGTCAAGTCAGCTGTTAGATTGACAGCTGCATGAATTAGACTGAGCACATTGTTGAGCAAAGAGACTTAATGGAAGGAAGATAAATACACAATAATGCATTATATTTGGCACTGTAGTTGGCATTCTAAAATTCCCATTACAACGGACACACACACGGACAGGGGCAAAAAAAACATCATCTTTGCCTCCCAGCCGTTCCGGCCCGCTGGAGAAAACAAACTATTTAGACCGAGTGCGTCAGTCACACGCAGTAGGCTACTGCCTCGAGGTACATGTTTGGTCTCCCACATAGAATGTAGCAGGAGACAGACAGACAGACAGACGGGTGCAGGACACCATTGTTTTCCCTATTTTTAATTTGTTTTAAGTGGGAGACCAAATTGTTTCGTAACTCCAGAAGGACATGCCCTGGGAGATGAGATGTCACTCTGCATGAAAGGATTCCAGCAAGTCATGACAAAATTATTCACACAGCTAGATCCGCTACTGGCGAGATGACAGGATCTAGTTTATAGCATATAAATATGTTACAGTTACATTGTCTGATATTATGTTCTTATTATTAGGGGTGGCGGATAATCGATTCATATTTCTTGGCTGTTACTGGATACACCTCAAACAGTTTAACATTATAAATCAATTCTCATGATTGATTGAACTGCAATAAACATTAGACTGTTAGCATTTTTTGTGGAATTACTTACAACCAGACAGTGGGAGGGTCCGCCCTGAAACTGGGAGGTCAGGGTTCGATCCCCGACCGCGTCATACGAAAGACTGTAAAAATGTGACCCAATGCCTCCCTGCTTGGCACTCAGCATCAATGGGTTGGAAAGGGGTGTTTGTCCCTGCTTGGCACTCAGCATCAATGGGTTGGAAAAGGGGTGTTTGTCCCTGCTTGGCACTCAGCATCAATGGGTTGGATTGGGGCGGTCAGTCCCTGCTTGGCACTCGGCATCAATGGGTTGGAAAGGGGGGTCAGTCCCTGCTTGACACTCAGCATCAATGGGTTGGATTGGGGGGGTTCAGTCCCTGCTTGGCACTCAGCATCAATGGGTTGGATTGGGGGGGTTCAGTCCCTGCTTGGCACTCAGCATCAATGGGTTGGATTATTAGGGGGTCAATTCAACTAATCAAAATGATTCCCGAGCGCGGCACGGCTGCAGCTCACCGCTCCTTGGCTAGATGGGTCAAATGTAGAGAACACATTTTACCGTGGTAACGTGTGTGACAAATCGTACGACTTTTGACTTAAAACATTTTTTTCCTTTTTTTAGACAACCGCACAACAAGCACCACAAACTCCAGCGGAAGAGGAGGAAGACGAGGAGGGGTAGGAGGAGGAAGCGGGCGCTTCGCTCCACACCATCCATACGACCGGGAGGCGTACCGGCCACGGGACGGCTCCCACACGGGCCCACACAGTGGACGCAGCACGGGGCCCACAGGGGACCGCAGCACCGGGCCCACACAGTGACCCAGCCACGCTGGGACACAGAGCAGGTACGGTGCAAAAGGGCTGTCACGATTACACGTTTAAGCAATATTGCACGAGAGGGTGTTCTTTACTCTCAGTGCCATTGCCGAAGCCCTTCGGCAATTGCGCAGCACTGGATCGTTCATCTTAGATCGTCGTCGCTATAATATTCCATTCTATCCGCCTCGCACAATCGGTCTCGCACAATCGGTCTCGCACAAATTTCTCGCACAAACGGTCTCGCACAATCGGTCTCTCGCACTTCGGTCTCGCACAATCGGTCTCGCACAATCGGTCTGCTTACGCCAAAGCTGAATCTTTAGAAAGGAAAAGTCTCTTTTAAAAAAAAGGGTCCGTCCTTCCACACATCCAGACAATTTTATTTCACAACCCAGCGCAGTGCATTTGCCCGTGATTATCACGCATACACTCAAAATAATTGGTGCACGGTGAAATGACATTTTTCTGAAAAACCCATGTTTCTGTCAGTGGTGTAGAAGCCAATTCACTGTGTTTTTTGATTATTATTTCTGTTATTATTTAGCCTAGAATATGCTGAAGATACTTGGTTAATTGGGTTAGTGGGTTGGGCACAGACAGGCACGCCTCCAGGCCTAGGGGTTAATTATGGACAGCCTGTGGGGGGAATCCATGTGAAACCTTGTGGATACATGGATTTTACCAGCAACATGGAAGATGTTTGTACCATGCATTTTACTTGAAATAAAAGAAAAGCAAATGAATGTACCAAGTGGACAGTGACATTCTTCCTACTGCGTACACCTAAACCGTAAACCCACAGAATGGGTGCATCAGTGAGTTTGTTATACAAAAGGTCGAAAGCTGACAAACTAGCACTTACAAGTGGTGCTCAACCTTTTTCATGTCAACGTCCCCCAGAAAGGTATATATTTGGCCGCAGACCCCCATCTGAAAATATGTTATTCAAGGAACCCCTTCAGAAGCAAAGATTTGAGTAAAAAAAAAAAAGTTAGCTCTGAAAGAATATATATATTCAAAGATTTGCACCACATTTTCACGACTTTAAAAAAATAGCAGACCTACAAGCGCGGCACTGAGTGAGTGGCGCGCTACGAGCTTGTAGATCTGCTATTTTTCAATAGCTAAAGTATAACATAACGCTTAAAACACAAAAAAAGGTTCCCGCCTTAAAACCTGCGTTTCCTGATTCCCTGTCTTTTTCCCCCCTTTCTTTCAGACGTGCCCCCCACTCTCAAGGACAAGCTTGGATATAATTGATCCCGTACATAGCGAGCCAGACTGTTGCCTCCCACAATTTCCAAATGCCTCCGTCGTACAGTCTAGACTAGAGAGCGCGGAAGCTCTGACAAATATCAGAGGACAAAGCCGATACAGCCTCCTCCCCCCGCTTCTGTTTTGTCTTCACCGTCACGCAAATTCGTCCTAACATTACATACAGATTAGAATGCGGGGTTGTGATTGTTTTCACATCGGACGCACTAAGCACAGACTTCAAGACCGATTTTGCTGAGCATAAATATATGCAGTGCGGATTGGGGATCCCGATCGCAGACAAGACAGCTGGACACATACAAATCACAATAAATTTAAATAAATCATGGTAATTGAGGTCATTCCACAGATACGTAAGAGGTGAATCAGCTTTATTGTTACATCAGAGTTTTTACAAGTAAAGAAAATTGGTCGATTTTTTTTTCTTTGCATAGTTCTCTCTCTAGGTCGTCTTTTTGATAGTCCCCCCCGCCCCCGGTGCTGGTAAGGAGATCAAGGCAGGAAAGAAAATAGTTTGAGCGCTTTTACTACCAAAAAATAGTAAGTAAAGTGTTTCAGATATTTCGAAGATTGTTCCACAAACGGCACACTCGTGTAGGATAGGGTCTTTCTGGGCTCATTGACAAGCATTCATACACCGAAGGCTGGTGGAGCAAACCATGCAAGGCACCAACCGACCTGCACATCACAGGGATCGAACCGGGATCACAGTTGCCATCCGACCTCTCTGCCGGCCACTCTAGCCCTGAGCCACTGAACCTCACGCTCCCATCCGGCCCCTCGCTCTAGCCCTGAGCCACTGCCGCCCCTTGTTTTGTTACGTTGATTTCTCCACATTTATCGAATTAACGAGAAGCTACTTCAGCCAGTTTGTTGTCATGCTATCGATGCTATGTGGATCCTGAAACTACAGATGCTATGTGGATCCTAGAACTACAGATGCCATGTGGATCCTAGAACTAGAGATGCTATGTGGATCCTAGAACTACAGATGCTATGTGGATCCTAGAACTACAGATGCCATGTGGATCCTAGAACTACAGATGCCATGTGGATCCTAGAACTAGAGATGCTATGTGGATCCTAGAACTACAGATGCTATGTGGATCCTAGAACTACAGATGCTATGTGGATCCTAGAACTACAGATGCTATGTGGATCCTAGAACTACAGATGCCATGTGGATCCTAGAACTACAGATGCCATGTGGATCCTAGAACTAGAGATGCTATGTGGATCCTAGAACTACAGATGCCATGTGGATCCTAGAACTACAGATGCTATGTGGATCCTAGAACTAGAGATGCCATGTGGATCCTAGAACTACAGATGCTATGTGGAACTACAGATCCCATGTGGATCCTAGAACTACAGATGCCATGTGGATCCTAGAACTACAGATGCCATGTGGATCCTAAAACTACAGATGCCATGTGGATCCTAGAACTACAGATGCTATGTGGATCCTAGAACTACAGATGCCATGTGGATCCTAGAACTACAGATGCTATGTGGAACTACAGATCCCATGTGGATCCTGTATGTACTGTAGGTTTGAACTATGGTTCATATTTTAAGGGTTCTGTGTTACAACCTGATGTATTGTATCGTATTTTATTGTAACGTGTAATCACGCATGGGTTAAAGGAGTAGTTCACCCCAAAGTAATGTCTTATTTTCTATCCCTTATACACACACGCCATGAAGCCTTGAATTCAGGATTTTTTTAACATAACGTGATGACTGGCAGAGAGAGACTCAAAGAGATCCTACAATTTACAATCTAGGCATTTAGCAGAAGCTCTAGGACTCTAGGTCTCCACACACCGAGCGCGAATTCGGATTTTTTTAGTGGCGTTTCTCCATCGGCAAGCAAGAACGAAAACACGGTAATGCTCAAAAATAGTCACGACGAATCATACGTGAGCTCAGAACTTAACCGTGGAATATCTATATAATGAAACTATGCGTTACTGTACGTACACTATAGAGGACTAGCCTATTGTCTACACAAAATGCTATTTAAGTTACATAAGTTGTATTGTATTGTATACTTTATTAGTCTCCCGAGGAAGACATGTGTCTTAGACAAAGGGCCCGCATGCAAGCGTAGCCCTAGTCCATGTCGCCGCAGTGCAGCGCCTTTACACATGCCTGTAAGGTCGTCTAGGCTAGGGCAAGTGCTACGGGCGAAGACTGGGAAGATCGGGAGTGAGTCTGCTGTTCTGATTGCTATGGCAATGGGGGGGGGGGGGGGTGGGGTGAACTACTACTTTAAGGTGAATTATGTTAGGTGGTGATGTCATGTGAAGGTGATTGTGGCGCTATTTAATGGCGCGTGTCCATTACTACTACAGTGGACCCTGATGAAGGCATCGATCTGGCCCAAACGCCGTGGTCGCCCTCCATCTGGCCCAAACGCAGTGGTAACCTAAGATAAAGGCCTCCGTCTGGCCCAAACGCAGAGGTCACCCTCCATCTGGCCCCAACGCAGTGGTCACCTGTGATAAAGGCCTCCATCTGGCCCCAACGCAGTGGTAACCTGTGATGAAGGCCTCCATCTGGCCCAAACGCAGTGTCACCTGTGATAAAGGCCTCCATCTGGCCCAAACGCAGTGTCACCTGTGATAAAGGCCTCCGTCTGGCCCAAACGCAGTGTCACCTGTGATAAAGGCCTCCATCTGGCCCAAACGCAGTGGTCACCTGTGATAAAGGCCTCCATCTGGCCCCAACGCAGTGGTAACCTGTGATGAAGGCCTCCATCTGGCCCAAACGCAGTGTCACCTGTGATAAAGGCCTCCATCTGGCCCAAACGCAGTGTCACCTGTGATAAAGGCCTCCGTCTGGCCCAAACGCAGTGTCACCTGTGATAAAGGCCTCCGTCTGGCCCAAACGCAGTGTCACCTGTGATAAAGGCCTCCATCTGGCCCAAACGCAGTGTCACCTGTGATGGAGGCTTCCATCTGGCCTCACCTGTGCGTTTTTTTAAATCCTTGCTATGGATTAATAAAATATTTTCTACTTGAACTGAACTGAGCTGCCATTCTTTAAATTCAAAATGTATTTTTTTTTCTTTATCCCACGATTTTTTTCACCCAGTGTCAATTATCTAATGTAATCCTGTGGGGGGGGGGGGAGGTCATGCTGCCTAGCTGCTTCTTTTCACCCGACGGGGGAGTTTCACCGGCCGGACCTAGCGCGTGGAAGCACTCTGGTGGAGCTGTTGCCCCCGCGACCCGACCACGGATAAGCGGTTGAAGATGGATGGATGGAAGCCCAAATCAGCAACTATGCGTATAATGTGTGTGATTTGACATGATTTGTTGCATAGACAGCCTGCCACTTACATTACTGTTAATAACCCTGTACATTATAACAGACAGATCAGTTACACACACACACAACTCTGCATATTACAACTGCCCGTCAGTTACACACACAACTCTGCATATTACAACTGCCTGTCAGTTACAGATCCAGACAGACTCAACCCTGCACATGTACGACAAAAGAATGCAGAACTATAGCTTTTCTCCTTTTTTTGCAGTGCTATAGAAGGAATCATATTAATGTACTCCAAACGCCTTGCGGGGACATTTCAGGTTCCACCTGGATAGGAATCAACCATCCCCTCCCCCCACCCACCACCGCCACCTCCATCACCAGCGGGAGGCGTCAGAGCGAGGGAAGAGAGAGATGGAGATCAAAGGTGACGTTATGCTGTATAGGTCACGCCTCGCAGAGCAGCGTGGGTCCAAACACTCCCCCGACAATCTAGCATTCAGTCAGACTCTTCCACCCTGCGGCTCTCTGCTCGGCTCCGATAAGACACATGTCAGTCAAACTCCCACTGGTGGAAAAGTAATTAACACATTTTAGACCTGAGCTCGATTCTAGAGAAAAATGCTTGTAGATCTGCTATTTTTCAACATCTAAAGTACATGTGGTGGTTTGGTGGTTTAAGAACTCAGGAATGAGATTCTTTTTTTCCCCCACTTTACTGGAGTATTTCACATTTTCAGTACTTTGATACTTTTACTCTATTACATCTCAGAGGCGAATATTGTACTTTTACTCCACGAGCTTGTAGATCACCTAAAAAAAAATTTATCACAAAAATGCAGGCGCAAATCTTTGAATATATATTCTTTCACACACTCCTATCTACCTGACCGCCGCACGCACGCAGTGACCCGCGGAACAATGGAACCTTTTGTTCTCTTATTCAAACGCTCGGATGTAATCTACATTTTTAATCTACATTGTTATTTGTTTAACCTTTATTTATATACGCCTCAGTAGCCTCGGTACCATCCATCCATCTTCAACTGCTTATCCGTAGTCGGGTCGCGGGGGCAACGGCTCCACCAGAGGGCTCCAGACTTCCCTCTCCAGAGCAACTATAGTGACCTCCTCCTGGGGGATCCCGAGACGCTCCAAGGCCAGTTTTCTCTGGGAGGGGGGGGGGCTCTGATTCGGTGAACCTATATTCTCCAGAAAGCATGCTATACCCGCCCCTCTAGCAGGGCTCGAGATTAACGGCGTCCCGGGGACTGTAAAATATCTATTTGGGACTTAAAATACAGGTAGCAGACAAATTCCCTCAAAACTTAGTTTTTTGATACAGGTAGCAGACGAATTCCCTCAAAACTTAGTTTTTCGGTACAGGTAGCAGACGAATTCCCTCAAAACTTAGTTTTTCGGTACAGGTAGCAGACGAATTCCCTCAAAACTTAGTTTTTTGGTACAGGTAGCAGACGAATTCCCTCAAAACTTAGTTTTTTGATACAGGTAGCAGACGAATTCCCTCAAAACGTAGTTTTTCGGTACAGGTAGCAGACGAATTCCCTCAAAACTTAGTTTTTCGGTACAGGCAGCAGACGAATTCCCTCAAAACTTAGTTTTTCGGTACAGGCAGCAGACGAATTCCCTCAGAACTTAGTTTTTCGGTACAGGCAGCAGACGAATTCCCTCAAAACTTAGTTTTGAGGTACAGGCAGCAGACGAATTCCCTCAAAACTTAGTTTTGAGGTACAGGCAGCAGACGAATTCCCTCAAAACTTAGTTTTTCGGTACAGGCAGCAGACGAATTCCCTCAAAACTTAGTTTTTCGGTACAGGCAGCAGACGAATTCCCTCAAAACGTAGTTTTTCGGTACAGGCAGCAGACGAATTCCCTCAAAACGTAGTTTTTCGGTACAGGCAGCAGACGAATTCCCTCAAAACGTAGTTTTTCGGTACAGGCAGCAGACGAATTCCCTCAAAACGTAGTTTTTCGGTACAGGCAGCAGACGAATTCCCTCAAAACGTAGTTTTTCGGTACAGGCAGCAGACGAATTCCCTCAAAACGTAGTTTTTCGGTACAGGCAGCAGACGAATTCCCTCAAAACGTAGTTTTTCGGTACAGGCAGCAGACGAATTCCCTCAAAACTTAGTTTTGAGGTACAGGAAGCAGACGAATTCCCTCAAAACTTAGTTTTGAGGTACAGGCAGCAGACGAATTCCCTCAAAACTTACTTTTCCGGTACAGGCAGCAGACGAATTCCCTCAAAACTTAGTTTTCCGGTACAGACAGCAGACAAATTCCCTCAAAACTTAGTTTTCCGGTACAGGCAGCAGACGAATTCCCTCAAAACTTAGTTTTCCGGTACAGGCAGCAGACGAATTCCCTCAAAACTTAGTTTTCCGGTACAGGCAGCAGACGAATTCCCTCAAAACTTAGTTTTCCGGTACAGGCAGCAGACGAATTCCCTCAAAACTTAGTTTTCCGGTACAGGCAGCAGACGAATTCCCTCAAAACTTAGTTTTCCGGTACAGGCAGCAGACGAATTCCCTCAAAACGTAGTTTTCCGGTACAGGCAGCAGACGAATTCCCTCAAAACTTAGTTTTCCGGTACAGGCAGCAGACGAATTCCCTCAAAACTTAGTTTTCCGGTACAGGCAGCAGACGAATTCCCTCAAAACTTAGTTTTCCGGTACAGGCAGCAGACGAATTCCCTCAAAACTTAGTTTTCCGATACAGGCAGCAGACGAATTCCCTCAAAACTTAGTTTTCCGGTACAGGCAGCAGACGAATTCCCTCAAAACTTAGTTTTCCGGTACAGGCAGCAGACGAATTCCCTCAAAACTTAGTTTTCCGGTACAGGCAGCAGACGAATTCCCTCAAAACTTAGTTTTCCGGTACAGGCAGCAGACGAATTCCCTCAAAACTTAGTTTTCCGGTACAGGCAGCAGACGAATTCCCTCAAAACTTAGTTTTCCGGTACAGGCAGCAGACGAATTCCCTCAAAACTTAGTTTTCCGGTACAGGCAGCAGACGAATTCCCTCAAAACTTAGTTTTCCGGTACAGGCAGCAGACGAATTCCCTCAAAACTTAGTTTTCCGGTACAGGCAGCAGACGAATTCCCTCAAAACTTAGTTTTCCGGTACAGGCAGCAGACGAATTCCCTCAAAACTTAGTTTTCCGGTACAGGCAGCAGACGAATTCCCTCAAAACTTAGTTTTCCGGTACAGGCAGCAGACGAATTCCCTCAAAACTTAGTTTTCCGGTACAGGCAGCAGACGAATTCCCTCAAAACTTAGTTTTCCGGTACAGGCAGCAGACGAATTCCCTCAAAACTTAGTTTTCCGGTACAGGCAGCAGACGAATTCCCTCAAAACTTAGTTTTCCGGTACAGGCAGCAGACGAATTCCCTCAAAACTTAGTTTTCCGGTACAGGCAGCAGACGAATTCCCTCAAAACTTAGTTTTCCGGTACAGGCAGCAGACGAATTCCCTCAAAACTTAGTTTTCCGGTACAGGCAGCAGACGAATTCCCTCAAAACTTAGTTTTCCGGTACAGGCAGCAGACGAATTCCCTCAAAACTTAGTTTTCCGGTACAGGCAGCAGACGAATTCCCTCAAAACTTAGTTTTCCGGTACAGGCAGCAGACGAATTCCCTCAAAACTTAGTTTTCCGGTACAGGCAGCAGACGAATTCCCTCAAAACTTAGTTTTCCGGTACAGGCAGCAGACGAATTCCCTCAAAACTTAGTTTTCCGGTACAGGCAGCAGACGAATTCCCTCAAAACTTAGTTTTCCGGTACAGGCAGCAGACGAATTCCCTCAAAACTTAGTTTTCCGGTACAGGCAGCAGACGAATTCCCTCAAAACTTAGTTTTCCGGTACAGGCAGCAGACGAATTCCCTCAAAACGTAGTTTTCCGGTACAGGCAGCAGACGAATTCCCTCAAAACTTAGTTTTCCGGTACAGGCAGCAGACGAATTCCCTCAAAACTTAGTTTTCCGGTACAGGCAGCAGACGAATTCCCTCAAAACTTAGTTTTCCGGTACAGGCAGCAGACGAATTCCCTCAAAACTTAGTTTTCCGGTACAGGCAGCAGACGAATTCCCTCAAAACTTAGTTTTCCGGTACAGGCAGCAGACGAATTCCCTCAAAACTTAGTTTTCCGGTACAGGCAGCAGACGAATTCCCTCAAAACTTAGTTTTCCGGTACAGGCAGCAGACGAATTCCCTCAAAACTTAGTTTTCCGGTACAGGCAGCAGACGAATTCCCTCAAAACTTAGTTTTCCGGTACAGGCAGCAGACGAATTCCCTCAAAACTTAGTTTTCCGGTACAGGCAGCAGACGAATTCCCTCAAAACTTAGTTTTCCGGTACAGGCAGCAGACGAATTCCCTCAAAACTTAGTTTTCCGGTACAGGCAGCAGACGAATTCCCTCAAAACTTAGTTTTCCGGTACAGGCAGCAGACGAATGTTTTTTTATACAGGTAGCAGACGAATTCCCTCAAAACGATGTTTTTTGATACAGAAAGCGAACGAATTCCCTCAAAACACTGTTTTTTTATACAGAAAGCGAACGCATTTCCTCAAAACACTGTTTTTTGATACAGAAAGCGAACGCATTCCCTCAAAACACTGTTTTCAGATACAGAAAGCAAACTAATTCCCTCAATGTTTTCAGATACAGAAAGCAAACGAATTCCCTCAAAACACAGTTTTCAGATACAGAAAGCAAACGAATTCCCTCAAAACACTGTTTTCAGATACAGAAAGCAAACGAATTCCCTCAAAATACTGTTTTCAGATACAGAAAGGAATTGACCATGTTCACACATTCACTGATGTATGTGCACAGTCTGCAGACACAACCAAGGGCATTCCATTGTCTTCCCCACAGACTAAATGTCATTCGATTAATGATAATAATTATAATGGATTGCATTTTTATAGCGCTTTTCTATGCATTGCGTGCTTACTCAAAGTGCTTTACAACGGTCCATTCATTCATACATTGGGAGGTGAAGCAGCTTTTTCAGAAAACTGTCGGGATGTAGAAGACATTTTTTGAATCTGATCTCAGGTCAAAATGGGTTGAAATACGACCCCGTTTTTTAGGATATTTCCATTGGAAGAAAACAAAACCTAGTCTTACATTCTGCACAATAGGGTACTGTGTGGGTGTTTTCAGCGAGCCCATCACACAATTTCTGCATGAACTGCCTTTTCTGGTTCGATTGTGTAATATCACTTATTTTTGTTATAGTTACAAATCGACCAATGGCCACAGGCTGCATGTGTTGCTCAAGCCTTGATCCCTGCATAGAAGGAGTCTGTCTTGTCTTCCATCTGTGTGAAGGAACAGGGATTGCATGCAGGGGGGGAGAGAGAGACTGGGAGTGGAAAACATGGTGTAACAAAAACATATGATTTATGATTGACGTTTCGACTGCGTCAGTGAAGCACTGAAACAAAAAAAGTTTGAAGCCAGCTTTTTGCAGCTTTAAGTCACGTCACGCCCGGCTGTCACACTGCTCGCAACAGTTTGTCGCTGGCAGGCTTCCACTGAAAACGATACGTGTAGCCCAGTGGTTCCCAAGGTCGGGACCCCCTAGGGGTTCTTGAGGAAGTTCCAGGGGGTCCCCCTGCATGGCTAAATGATAGCTTCGAACCAAATGGACCCTTATGGGTCTGTAACTCAGAGAGTGTTGGAACCACTTAAGGCTCATACATAGTCTGGATTTACGCTGGATGATGGAGTGTTCCAGCAGAGGTGCTAGATATAGAAAGCTCATAACTTGTGATGTAAATAATGAGATCGAGAACAGTTGAGAATTAAACAGCAGTCACCCTTCCCTTTTCAAATTTCACAGCACTTGAATGAACAGCATCCATGTTCCTTTGTCATTTCACAAAAAATAAAAGTTTGAGACATGTACTAAAGAACATGGAAAATCCACAAAAGAAAATATACAAAAACATTAACATTTAGTAAATGTATACTTGTCCTTTATCTTTCAGTTTGTTATACACAACATTTTTTTCCACAGTTATGAAATTGATATACTTTTTAAAATAAAAACTAAATCAACTTTGTACTATTCTCATTTTTTTTTATATATATCCTTTTTATTATTTCAGTTCAGGGTCAGCAACTCTCATGCACCCTCTAGCACCTCTGCTGGAACACTCCATCATCGCAGTTCCTGTTTACACTGCACATGTGCAAACCCCCCCCCCCCCCCGCAGGAGCCCTGGCCACACCTCCGTGCTCTATCCTCTTTATTTATTCTAGCTTCCAGGCCCCTTCCCTGCTTCCTTCAAAGGTGTTACAGATGATACTAATTAAGGCTCTGTTCCATTTAGTGGGTACAGTGGTATTGTGTGCATGCGCGCCTGTAGGTGTTTATGTGTATATAAAAAGGTCATAAAAGCAGAGAGTGGAGACATAAGTAACCGAGAAGACTCAAAGTTCAAGGCACAAGCCTCCCCACGGGGGTCTGTGTGTGCGCGCGCACACACACACACACACACACACACACATACTGTACATACATACATACACACGTGCACGCACACACGTCAATCTGCGTTGAAGGATGTGCACACAGGAAGTGAATAAAGAAAGGCCCATGTAACCATTTCCTCATCAACTCATTTGCATGTGCAGCAACAGAGAGGCGACTGTCTCCTGTCACTGAGTGGTGAGTAAGCATACAGTTGGTTTTCTCTCTCTCTCTCTCTCTCTCTCTCTCTCTCTCGTATATTTTCATTTTTTCTCCTCCTGTGTTTATTCTATTTTATGACTAGTTTTATGTTCGGCCTTAGCCCATTCAGGACGGGAAGTTTTGGTGTTTTAAGCACTATGTTATACTTTAGCTATTTTTGAAAACATCGTGAAAATGTGGCGCGAATCTTTGAATAATATATGGTTTCAACGTTTGTAACTCATATCTTTGCTTCTGGAACAACATAATTTCAGATGGGGGGGGGGGGGTCGGCGGCCAATTACATAATTATATTTTTGGGGGTCCATGACATGAAAATGTTTGAGAACCACTGATGTAGAAACAACGTACTTGTCCTTGTACTTAATTGTAACTCAGGATTTAGAAGATATTTGTAGAATCATCCTCGGGACTAAACGGGTTAACCCATTCTGACCTGAGATCAGATTCATACGAGGTTTCCACTGGGGGACACACTGGTCTGATTAACCCATTCTGACCCGAGATCAGATTCTAAAAATGTCAGTCGTCCTTCGATTTTTTCAAAGAATAGCAGACCTACAAGCTCGTAGCGCGCCACTCGGTGGCGCGCTATGAGCTTGTAGATCTGCTATTTTTCAATAGCTAAAGCATAACATGATGCTAACACCAACATGGGTTCCCGTTCAGAACGGGTTAAGCCATGTACAGAGTTAGTCACAACTATAACAATACAAAAACAATATACTTATACGCTGAACAGGTGTAGGGACGAGGCTGAAGCCGTTCGTAGCTTATTCCCTTTTCTGTCAAGTTGTAACAATACATCAAACGGAAACGATGACAAAACATCAACACAAAGGACAAACCAATAAGGTAAAAACTTTTTCCACACGTCGTATACTAGAAATTATATTTTATGGTTTATAATGAAAGTTTTGTATACTTTATCTACTGTATTATCTAAAAACATTGTCTTGAATTTAAGTTCTCTTCAACATGGCCCCATGTGTATTAGTTCTGCACTCCTATAGCAGTATATAACGTTGCATCATTTCATAGATAGTATAATTTCTATACTTAAGAGTCTGTTATCATGTTGGTGGCATATCTCTGTTCTGAGTGGAAACTCCATCTGCCTCTATACATGCTTTGCTCTTTAGCTTTCCCCCTGTGTCGTGTAGCCAAAGTGGGGTCCGGGGGCCTCCAGGGGTCCTTGAGGGAGTTCCAAGGGGTCCCCAGCTAGAATAGTTTGGAACCAAATGGACCCTTATGGGTCTGTAACTCTGAGAGTGTACAAATGGAACCAAATTGTCCATTTGGTTCCATTTGTACACTCTCAGAGTTAAATTAAAACATTGATTTTACAATATAAATTGGGGGTCCCAGAGATAGAAATGCCATTAAATGGGGGTCCTGGGGGGGGTCCTTGAGAACCACTGCTTAATCTTCTCTTATGGGGGTCCCTGGCATATATTTTCAAAGGGGTCCGCGGGATAATTAGTGTCAATTTGGGGGGCCTTGACATGAACATGTTTGTGAACCACTGGTGTAGCCTACTAGGAAGGTTTAATCTTAACCACGTGAATCCTAGCATCGCTATTCTGGAAGAGGGTAAAACAAAAGAAAGCTTGAGAGCTTTAATATTCACTTTAATATTCTTTACTAGCCAGCGGGTGCTTTTGTGGTATGAAAAAAGGCTTACAGTATGTTCTATTGTTAGTTCGTCTGGATAAGAGCATGAGATGAATAAAATGCAAATACATTCTTTAGGGATGTAGTGCTCATATAAACAGATATTTTCGCTATTCTGTCAGAGCACAAAGCATAAGACGCTCTTGGATGGAGGAGGTCCAGACGAGGGACCCAGGCGTCAATTTGAATAAAAAAACTGCAAAGCAAAAAATTGCAGAGCAAGAAGCGAACGGATGAACGGATGTTCCGCTGCAGCCAGAAGCAGTGTGGGGGGATTTCTGTTCATGAAATGCTTTTTTTACCAGCTGCTGTTTTAGCATAGATAAGAGCACAAACCATGAAGTTTTTCAGTGGTGGAAACATCTTTTTAAATAGTAAAATAAACAATACAATATAGAAATACTCTGTTATAAGTGAAAGTCCGGAATTCATTAGTCGATCCCTGCGACATACTAGCGTCATGTCCAGGGGGTGTACTTGTACATCAAGCTGCCTCACGCTATACAGAAACAGGAGATAGGCTCCTGCCCCCTATGGGCCTCATGGCTACAGAAACAGGAGATAGGCTCCTGCCCCCTATATGGGCCTCATGGCTCTGCAAGGCTATAGAGCGTCGCAGTCCCTCCCCCTTTCAGTATACTTGAGTAAAAGTACAAAAGTATTGGCTTAAAAGTTTACTTAAAGTATACCCAAAGTATCGCGACGCATTGTGTTCGGCTTAATGTATGTTTTGTAATAATAATAATCTAAATCTACAAAGTAACTATAGTAGGCTATAGCCTCGGGGACCACAGGCATACATGATACCTCAAAAGTGTACTTAAGTCGGCTGACAAATCGCGCTACGGATAGATATTGTGTCGCTTTGTGTTCTGTGTGAATGTAGGCTATACTCATAAAACAAAGGTATTTTATATACTGTATAAATCTCTCTGGTGTGTCTTAAATGTAATTACCGGTATACTGAGGTTGTAGTTGTGTGCGTTTCGACAGAAAACAGAAACATATATCTCGTCCTGAGTAAATGGTAAATGGCGCATTTATATAGCGCCTTTATCCAAAGCTCAGTGGCCTTGTGGTTAGAGTGTCCGCCCTGAGACTCATGGGATGTCGGGATTCGATCCCAGGTCGCGTCATATACCAAAGACAAAGAAAAATGGGACCCAGTGCCTCCCTGCTTGACACTCAGCAGGGATTGGTTGGTTAGTCCCTGCGAGTGCGACATACTAGCGTCATATCCAGGAGGGTGTACTTGTACATCAAGCTGCCTCACGCTACAGAAACAGGAGATAGGCTCCTGCCCCCTATGGGCCTCATGGCTCTGCAAGGCTATACTTACTTTATCCAAGACACTTTACACATAGATGGTACATTACATTCACCCTGCAGTCACACACACACATTCATACACCTTTACATATAGATGGTACATTACATTCATCCATTCACACAGACATTCACACCAGGCCCGGCGCCACGGGGGTGCCAGAGGGTGCCCAGCACCCTCCGTTCCAAATTCTGCACCCTCACTTTTATGTACATACAGCATAGTTTTACTATATAAAAATTAGATGTGCACCCTCGCCATTTTCAAATGCCCCCTCAGTCATTTCATCCTGGAGCCGAGCCTGATTCACACACTGATGGCAACGGAAACCAATGTGCAAGGCACCAGCTTGCACATCAGGAGCTATTAGGGGTTCAGAGTCTTGCTCAAGGACACTTCGACACCAACTCTGGGGGAGCCCACAGGGTTCGAACTGGGCCACTGCCGCCCCATGTGAGTCTGAATGCATATAGTGCATTTAATTAGACTAAACTTAACTTTATTAATGTTATAATGTTACTCACTCTCACACACGCGCACGCGCGCGTGTGTGTGCACACACACACATACACACTGAAGTCACGTTGCCAAGAGAATCCAATGCATCCATTATTTCAAGTGTGATTTGTTCCACATTCTTTATTCATTATTTTGTTCCTCTTCAGTTTGGGCATGAGTTGTACTATAGTCCTTCAACCAGTATATTTACCAGGATATTTAATATAGAAATATACATAGGAGTGTGTGTGTGTGTGTGTGTGTGTGTGTGTGTGTGTGTGTGTGTGTGTGTGTGTATATATTTGGAAGCCTCTGTAATGTCCGTGAATCAGTCGCGAGAGGACTGCAGATTGCAGGAATGCCCGAGCCGAGAGCTCTAATGCCTCAGAGACCAAGAAGGCATAATTGGCAAAGATTCTGTCCAGTGTCTGTGATAATTGGCCGTGTACAGTATGCACATACAGTATGGAGGAGGCCTCCTGGCCGCGGTCAGAATCCCCGAGCAGTCTCACATTGTGCTGTTGTGGCACAATCCGTTTAGCCACAGAGAAACAGAGGAGCGACCGCTGCCAAACAATGAATAGAATACAGTATTCCAAACGGGAGGAAACTAATTATATTTTCCCCCCTACTGTACATTTTGAGGTGTTATAATAGAGGGTATATACTGTATGCACGTGACATCATCATAAAACATGGACGTTATGCAAGAATGCCTACTACTGAGTGGAGATAAAAAACTACGCTTTCTGGCCTTCACAGCCCATACATCCACTCAGAAAAAGTCCTATCTGGTTGGATTGGAGCCGAGTGGCGCGCTATACGAGCTTGTATAGGTCTGCTATTTTTGAAAACGACTGAAGACATTTTTTAGAATCTGATCTCAGGCTAAAATAGGTTAAGGTCCTGTTCCTGTTCCAGAACACATGGTGGAATGGAATACCTCCGTTGTTCGATCCAGAGGTTACTTCATGATGCTTAACTGTGCGACGGAATTACTGTAACATTAACTGTAACATGAACGGCTGCTGAGTATCATCGACTTCATGCGTTTTGGCAATTGGCAGTGCGTGCGTTGCGTGCGTTGCGTGCGTGCGTGTCCATTTACAGTCCTTGGAAAGGGAGAAAAAAACACTCACATGTGCACAGCGTTATACGCTCTGGAAGGCTCCCCGGCAGCATGTGGGTGAATGGTTATCATTGTGACTTGATTTGGATTAAATTAGTATCAAATGATACTTAACACTGCATGGTTGGTGAGTCATGAACACACAGCCTGCCTCTCCGATTCCAGCATTACCATAGAGCTAAGCTATGTGCGTGCGTGCGTGTATGTCCTTACCCCTTACCCCTTACATATGTGTTGGCAAGGCGGTGCGTGTACAAAACATAATTTTTTGTGTCTGCGTGCGTTTGTGCGTGCATGTGTGTGTGTGTGTGTGTGTGTGTGTGTGCGTGTGCGTGTGTGTTGTCCTTGCTTTCCAACAGTATGAAGTCATGCTTGTGTGCAGGACTATAATTACAGTGAGGATCTTTTACAGGCAAATCAAATGTTTCATCTTTGTAAAAAGACAGTAAAAGTCCTTGTTAACACATGTGTGGCCGCGCCAAGGTTCCCACTTATATAGTTTCCTGGTTTCGCCGCATTCAGGAGGAAGGCTATATCCTATTTCTGAGATGGATCCATTCTGGGCTAATATTATGCTGACGTACTTTATAGCATGTTTCATGTCCAGGACCCCCACATTGACACTTATTAGTACCCCTCGGACCCCCATTTGAAAAGGATATGCCAGCCAGGGACTGGATTTCAAAAGATTTCTCCTCACCACTGCAACGACATATCCCGTCCAATATTTAAAATGAATTTATCTTTTTTTTTTTATCACCGGGATATAGTATTAGTGGTTTGGAGTTGGGTGTTATTTCAAAGTTGAGGAAAAGGACAAGCAAGGTTCGACAGAGGAAACAGCGCACAAGTTGTGAGAAAGTCAGGACAGTTCATAGCAGTTCAATCCAGCTCTTCTTGGACTGGATCGGAACCCATGAGGCCAGTCAGGACCGTGTCATTATGTGGTCGGTGAGAGAGTATAGCAGACTTTTTCCACCCTGCTCTCCTTCATCTGATACCCCAAACTGTGCTTCCTGCTTGTCGTCGAATGACTGCAGCCACATCCTGGATGGTTGACAGCTGGATGGTGATTGGCTGCGGTAAGAAGATCGAGGCCTCTCTCTCTCTCTCTCGTCTCACTGCACTTTCCATCCGGTCCATGTCTGGTTTTGCAGGGTGCTGCGGCGCAGTGTCGACTCCATGTCTGGTTTTGCAGGGTGCTGCGGCGCAGTGTCGACTCCATGTCTGGTTTTGCAGGGTGCTGCGGCGCAGTGTCGACTCCATGTCTGGTTTTGCAGGGTGCTGCGGCGCAGTGTCGACTCCATGTCTGGTTTTGCAGGGTGCTGCGGCGCAGTTTCAATTTCGTAGACTAAATACTATGGCGAATTTATTTTCACTGACGAAAACAGCTGAGCTTGTATAGATCTGCTATTTTCAGCCAGTTTAAATGCAGCCATTACGACGGCATCAAGGCCCGCTGAAATACTTTTTTCGTCGACTAAATCAACTGTAGATTTACACAACTAAAATCTTGTGACATGTAGACAGTCGATTAAAACTAGACTAACACATTTAGTGTGACTAAAACTATAAATGAAAATGCATTCAGAAGACTATGACTAAAACTAAATAAAAATTTGCTGTCAAAATCAATCAATGTATAGAGGGCAAGTATAATGTTTTAAGGCATATATTGTCTTATTATAGCCTGCAGGCTTCCTTTAATAAGAAAAAAGACTCTCCTGGCACTGTCTACAACGGTACAAAATGGGCTGTTCAGGTTTTGTGTTCCCAGACGGAAAAAAACTGCACGGGGGAAAAAAAGAAAGAAAACATATTGGCTGATATAAAAAATGAAATGAAACACCTCAGAGTAATAAGGTGGAGGGTATAAATGGAAGACTGGAAGGATTGCTGATACTCGGGAAGTTCAACAAACGGTAAAAGGAAAGAGTTTAGCTTAGATTGGCAAGTCGGTGAGACGGATACGTTTTCTCTCATACCTGCATTGAACTATACTGTGAACTGTTATGAACTATGAACCGTCATGAACTGTGTGTACCGTCTACTTCTATTATGTATAATGTAGGGTGCGTTCGGAAATGCGCACCGGGAATGTGGTCGGTTAAGGTTTGTTGAGTGTGGTGGGCGGTGACGTCACAGAGTGCGTTCAGTGTGCCTTATTTACTAACGACCACAACTGTGCAGAACTCATGCCCATAGATCCGAAGCTCCCGTGCTTGCGGTTATGTGCGTTCAGGGGTGTATTTCCGAACGCACCCTATGTATATAGTGATGCCCAAGTGTTTCCTGTTTTGCCTATAGTGTTGTTTGCCAGTCTCGTCTCACCTCCCTGTGATTACTAGTGTCCTGTTAGTCTCCCAGCCAGTCCCAGTGTTGATTGAAGTGGGAAATTTGTTATATAGTCTTTTTTTTTATTGGCCTAAAATATTGTCTATATACTGTACATACATTAATGAATCAATTTGCTGACCGGCTGTTGGCATTGAGCAAATGTTTTATTTGGTTTTCTTGTGACCCTACCAACTACCATTAACATATATGGCAGGCAAAAATGTCAAACTTTCCTAATGCTTTAAGTAGCATTTGACATGTCAAACTAGGGGGTTTTCAAGATTCTGAATCCATTCCAAGAATTAGTTTTGCACAAAAAACACTCCTTGGGCTAAAAGCAGCCATAGCCACTTGCCCAAAATGTGCCCAAAATGTGCTGACCTACAGTAATCACATTTGTGCTGATCTCATCACATTTGTAATGACGGCTATGGCCATTTTTGTGGGTTTTTTTGTGCAAAACTAATGCTTGGAATGTATTCAGAATCATGAAAACCCCCAAGTTTGACATGTTCACATGCTACTTAAATATTAAAGCATAAGGAAAGTTTTACATTTTTGCCTTATATTGGATTATATTATATATTATATTGGATTGGTAGGGTCACAAGAAACCCCTATAAAAATTGATCAATAGTGACAGCCGGTCATCAAGTGGATTCATGAATGTATAGACAATAGTTTAGGCCAATAAAAATAGACTACATACCAAATGTCCCAACCCACAAGCCCAGCTTCCAGACTACCCTATAGGTGTTTTCAGTATAATACATACTTTGCATTTGACCTGCTCTGCTCCTGCATGTCTGTCTGTTCTGCATTTGGGTCCCACTTGAGTCGCACCGAGACAATACCATTCTAAATCCACAGCCAAAACGTAGTCTATAATAAGCATGATTCTTGACGGAATAGAATAGAAACTGCCTTTTGGAAAAAATCAGCTTTTTTTCTTATAGTGAGGCTGATTTGGAAACAGACTAGTCTTGTTTCAACCAAGATTCCCAAGTGCCACTGCTTGGAATCCCCCCCCCCCCCCCCCCCCCCCACCACCACCACCACATTGGACAAACAAGAATCAGAACCAGGTTCTGAGTCTTTGACAGCTTCTCTCTGGCTGCCCGCGTTGGCCTTGTTAACCCCCCTAAACTATTCACCTCTATTCCCTCTGCCAGTTCTTTCAACACATCCCCTCAACAAAAATAAAGAGGCTCTGAGAGAAATTCTAGAAATGCTGTAACACCTCATATTATCATTTCCTTTCCTTGACCGGGCCGGGGGGTTTAATTATTCTCTCTCGCAGGACCCTGACTGATGATGACGCGTGCAACGAGCAGAGAGCAGCAGCAGCAGCAGCGCGCTCCAGAAGGACCACCGCTTCCAGATATCTCTGACGGGCCGGCGGCGGTTCTAGAACAGAGCCCTGCAGAGAGCCCGCTGCATGATGGGACCACCGTCCAAAGCTTTGCCCACGCCATGGCCGAGAACATCCTCCACTCTGTTGTCGACGGACCGGAAGAGACGCAGTCTGGAGGAGAGAGTCGGTTGTCTCGCAGTGAGAAACTGGCCTCCGGTGAGGCTACAGTCGACGAGGCCTGCAGAAGACCGACGCTCAGAGACGTGTCGTCCTCCTCCCGTGACGTAGAGATGATGGACGTTCAGAGAGACGTTCCCCTCCTGAACCCCGCCGCGGCTCTCCAGGCGCCGCCCCCCGCGGGGGCCGCCCGGCCTCGCCGCCCCCACCCCCCGCCTCTCGCCCAGACACAGGAGCTGCTGCCCCCCTCCTCGGCGGCGGGGTCCCTGGACTACCCGGACGCCCCGCCCACCACCCCTCTCCTCCCCGAGCTGACGCGGAGCAGGGAGAGCTTCACCAGGAAGCTGAAGGGGGGCCTGGCGATGGAGTTCAGCCCCTCCCCGCCTCCCTCCACGCCCAAGAACGAAGAGAACAAGACGGAGGGGGAGGAGAGGTCGACGGACGAGAGTCGGACCGCCGCGGACGCCATGAGAGACGACTTCGTGCAACGCCTGGTGGTCTCTCTGTCCGCGGGGCGAGGAGAGGAGTGGGCGGCAGACGGCAGAGAGGCTGCAGGCAGTGCAGCGGACGGCTACGGAGGAGGAGGTGAGGGCGATGATGATGCTGGAGGACCCCGCCTCCGGGGAAGACGTGCAGCGATGGCGGCGTACGCGGAGGTGCTTTCCGTGGAGATCCTAGACTGGGTGACCAATCGTCAGCCTCCGTTGGCTGGGGGGGGTGGGGTCACTGAGGGTGACGGTGGCGTTCGGTGTCTGGCGGACAGGATGGCTCAGACTATCATCGGCTCCACCCTGAGGGAAGTCGCCATGCATGTCTAGTAGTGTAGGGTTTTATTATTATTTTAACTTCATAATTATTAACACTTTTTATATTTTAGAGTATCTTCTATACTAACCAGAGATGGGGGTCGCATTTATATATATATATATATATATATATATATATATATATATATATATATATATATATATATATATATATATATAAAAATTAAAGTATATGCAGTACAACGGTCTCATATTATTGTACTTTTTCTTTTTGCATTGTCTCTGACAAATAAAAATATAAAATAAGGAAAGAAATGATGGATTACTGTCACACACACACACACACACACACACACACACACACACACACACACACACACACACATAGGCCTATACAAACTTTGGGCAGACATTGACTTGCATAGCCTAACTTTAATCATAATGGATCTACCCCCTACAACCAAAAACGTGGCCAAATGTCAGCTAAACAGCCTCGAAATGTCTATGTGTCAATGTCAGGAACTCTCTCTCTCTCATTATTTCTCTCGCACACCGCGCACAGGCATGTAGGCATGTCACATGAACACACACACACACACACACACACACACACACACACACACACACACGCGCACACCCCTCTTGTTAGGGGTGCAGTTACGTTTAGTGGCCAGTAGATGACAGTACAGGAGCAACATTGAGCTTCCCGTGTGCATCACGGTGAGGTCATCAGGGCCACAGCACTTTGTTGACGTCAAATCACTGAAATCACTCAATTCAGTTAATTCGGTCAAATCAGATGTTTCTGTCTTTCTGTTTTTTTGACATTCTAACTCTGGACAGAATCTTCCCATGTTAATATTCTGGGAGAAAATATATAGATGGATAGATAGATCTTTATTTGTCATTGCTTGCACGGAATTCAGTTTAGAGCTTCACCACTGGCATCAAATAAATAACCATACTGTACAATAACCCAAGTGCAATAGTGCTGGTGCAATGTAGTAGTGCAAAGTTCAGTGCAAGACCAAGTCCATTTTCAGGACCCTTTTAATACTATAGAGGGGGCTATAGGTTGTTCATTCAGCAGCCTGACTTGTGGAGCCCAAAATCAAATTTCAAATGTTTATTTTGAGCCCAAAAGAGAGTGAAATAACTATGTATCGTTATCAGAACTTCTTCTGTTCTTGCCATAAGTGAGATGAAATGCTGTTTTTATTTTGTGTTTGTTAAAATGTTTAATATTTTCCCACCATTTGAAAAGATATGCCAGGGACATTGATATGTCCATGTGTGGTCTAGCTAGCCCTATGGAATAATATATGAAATGCACCTGCTAATATAAAACAACTTAATACTATATTTTAAATACTTTTTATTAGCACGTGCATTCCATATATTCCATAGGGCTGGACACACATTATGACTTATGACATCATCAACTTGAGTGAAAATTTCATCCATTTATGAAATAAATAAATGAAATATTTTACTATTTATTTTTATTCATAGATGTAACCCAGGTGGAAAACCCAGCTTACAAGCTAAAAGAGTTAACAAGGTTAACCAAGCTATTATTTTATTTGTATTTAAATTCATCATAAGGTATTGTTTTATTTAAAAAAAACATGTACAAATTAAGAACCTACCTCAAACTAATGATACTCAATGCATGGTTTAGTTGTTCATGAGGTATACTTGGAAGCAACACTAGAGGGCAGCACTGCTTTTTACAAGCTCATACTTGAAAGCATCACAACAGCGCAGGTGAAAGTGACGTCTACGCTACGCTTCCTCTTTCACGTGGGCGCGAAATGCGAATGCCTTCTTAGAAGCAGCAGTGAATAAACTGAGACAGATTACGTTCATAAAAGCGATATAAATAACAGAACAGATACACCAGCTGTGGCTACAGTGTGGCGCTGTATGTTAGTCTTGCCAGGGGCGAATCCTGCAGCCGTTTGGTGTGTGAACCAAACGTTAACCAACGTAACACACTCGGTGAGATAAACCATATACTCTAAGAGATAAACAAACCAACACATTGACATGTTTTGCTAACTAGCTAATGCTAACGTCTTTCATAATACATGATGCTAACAGCTAGCACCCTGTTTTATACAGGCAAACCCCTGTATGTTGTGAGAGTTGAGTGCTGGCGTCGCTCACTACTGGAACATTGGATGTGATTCGGTGAGATATCTGTGGCTGTTGAAATGATGTTGTTGTTGTTGTAACTTACTAGTTTGGTGGGAAATATATATTATTTTACTGTTATTGTACTAACTGCACAAAAACGGGATTTGAGTTATAAGATGCACTTTCAAATGGGAAATGTTACATTGATTGAAAACTTTATTTCAGACACAATGGGTCCATATACAAACAACATGTAAAAACACAACAGTAAATACAAAAACAACAACACAGAGATGGCCTATGTAACAGGCTATTTTCCCTCCAGGCAGTCCTTGTCAATTAAAAACATATAAACATTTACTCATATAATACAATTACTCCTGCAAATGCATTTTGAAGGTGCATTCCACATGTTTTGGTCATAAATGCTAAATGACAGGAGGTATTCTATTTTATATTATCAGTATGTGTTAAACAGTGAGAGTCAATTAGTGCCTTTGCGTGCTTTATTATGACAGAAAAGCACTGTGTGTATTTTATTTTGCACTAAAATGTAATTTTGAGTATTTGCATTCCGCAATACTCAGTGGATATTGAGATTAAAAAAAAGTTGTACAACAAGAAAAGAACACGATGAGAACATTACATGATAGAGATACTTTGAAGGGATTCAATTCATATAGAGTTAGATTATAGAACTAAAAAGACCTGTTTCAAAATACAGGTGAGGTTTTTTGATGAGGTTGAAGATCCCCGGAGACCAGTATTCCTGGAGACCAGTATCCCCGGAGACCCAGTGACCCTGGAGAGCTACCCAGTTTGATGATTCCAGGAGGACCCAGATCTGCATGAACCACGTTCTCAAGACCGCAGACGGCCGGTCTGTTTGATGGTAGGATAAATTGTGCCAGTCACCCGACTGGTGCACTGCTGACCCGAACGCGTTAATTAAGAGTGCACTCCATTAACGAACACTGATCACGCCGACTAGGTCTGTGTGAAACTCAGGATCAGAGTCATGACCTGTACAGTCTGACTCCAACAAACACTTGACTTGACTTTAGACCCAATACTGACAGAGTACAAAGCTCAAAAAAGTGGGGTACAGGTGGGGGTTACATAGAGGACAAGTATTATGTTTTAAGGCATATTTGTCTTATTAGCCACTATAGCCAGGGATCCTTTTAATTAAGGGCTTGTATTTCAAGTATTTGTATATGGGCCTCGACCCGTTAGTATCCCGGAAGTATCTGCGCACTGGTTGTGGTGGGCCTGCAGCTTCTGGGCCAATAAGTTCCGCGAAAACGTCCAGGTCGAATCTTTGTCTCAGTCCAGGCCCTGGATCCGCTAATAATAATAATAATAGACAAAACGACGATGGGAAATTCCCCTTCATTCCCCTTTTCTTTATCCCATTCTGAACAGGAACCCATTCTTCGTGTTAGCATCATGTAATGCTTTAGCTATTGAAAAATAGCAGATCTACAAGCTCATAGCGCGCCACCGAGTGGCGCGCTATGAGCTTGTAGGTCTGCTATTTTTTGAAAAATCGAAGAACGACTGACATTTTTTAGAATCTGATCTCAGGTCAGAATGGGTTAATCAGACCAGTGTGTGTGTCCAGTGGAAACCTCGTATGAATCTGATCTCGGGTCAGAATGGGTTATACGTCTCCAATTGGAAGCAGAAGTGGGATCGGCGCACACGTGGGCGTCGGGACCAGAACACTAACATACTTACTCACTTACTCACAACTGGGCTCTGCAGTCATGCTCTCACTGCAGGCATAGCCTTAACCCATTTTGACCTGACGTCGAGGCTTCTAAATCCTAACATTTGTCTGAAAAACCCATGTTTCTATATGTCAGTAGGTGCTGAACCTTTTGCATGTCGAGCACCCCCAGAATTATCTCTTTTGGGTCACGGACCCCCCCCATCTCAAAATATGTAGTTCCAGGGACCCCCCCCCCCCCCAGAAGCAAATATTTTAGTTAAAAATGTTCGCTCTGAAATATATATTCAATGATTTGCGCCACATTTTAACGATTTTTCAAAAATAGCAGACCTACAAGCTCATAGCGCGCCACCGAGTGGCTTGCAGATCTGCTATTTTTCAATAGCTAAATTATAACATAATGTTTAAAACACCAAAAGGGGTTCCTGCCCAAAATGGATTAAAATGTCCAAGACAGGCCGAAGAAGAGTCCAGCTGAGAGATTAAACCCAGCAGCAGCACGAACGGCACATATTAAGTGTTTTTCTTTACAGCTGAGCAAGCACTCAGTTTTAGTGAAGTGAGACTGGACACTGTCCAAATGTTATAGAAGTTCTATAGTGGACCATGTCCAAATGTTATAGTTCTAGTGGACACTGTCCAAATGGGATTTTGAAGGGGGAGGGAAAAAGAAAGTCACCTTTGTTGAACTCTTTAAAAAAATGATGATGTCGCTTTTGTGATGACTCCCCAGATTCATATTTACAGCGTTGGAGGGCCTGGATGGGTCAGCGGCCAATTCTGAGTGTGCACGCACGCATGCACGCACGCACGCACCATGCACACGCACCATGCGCAGTGCGCACGCACGCACACAGTTTAGGAGGCAGGGAGTGTGTCAGTGGTCATCTTGTGTTCAGGAAAGTTTAAGTCTTTCTTGTGTTGACTGTTTGCCAAAATGACTCTCTGATCGCTCTCTCTCTCTCTCTCTCTCTTATACTCTCTCTCAATCTCTCTCTGTCTCTCTCTCTCTCAATCTCTCTCTCTCTTATACTCTCTCTCTCTCTCTTATACTCTCTCTCGCTCTCTCTCTCTGTGTCTCTCTCTCTCTCTCTCTCTCTCTGTCCATATTATTTTCTGTCTGTCGCTCTTAATCTGGCTATTTCTTTCTCTCTCTCTCTCTCTCTCTCTTCTACAGATGTGGGAAGAGGGATGACGTGCAAAGTCGTGCATGCGTGGTGTACTGTGTGTACAGTATGTGAGTATATATCTCTGTGTGTATGTGTACGTGTGTCTCTGTGTGTGTGTGTGTGTGTGTGTGTGTGCGCACACACACGTGTGTCATCATCCCTTACAAACTTATATTACTGGGTGGAGCAGCGTCGGAGAGTCGGAATGATAGCATGAAATGCAGTTAACTGGAGCTGTGTGTGTGTGTGTGTGTGTGTGTGTGTGTGCCTGCGTGCGTGTGTCTGTGTGTGCGTGTGTGTGTCCTCACAGGCCATCTCACATCCACACAGTGATATAGCAGTTTATCGCAGTCCCATAAATTACACACTCCTACAAGAATGTCAGAATTGTTAATGTGAAATGCATGAACCGGTGGTTTTGACATGCAGGCGTTGTTTTGAGTTGAAACGTTATATTTTAAAACAATACTGTAATGTGCACTTTGGGACTGAAGTATGAAGCTCAAAGTATAGACTTATATGCTGTAGTTCCTTCAAAAGAAGTTCAACCTCTCTCCACGGAGCACAACTTCTCCATGTGTGTGTGTGTGTGTGTGTGTGTGTGTGTGTGTGTCGTCAAATTGCACTGACTATACACACATGCAACGACAGTGGTGTAAAGTCAGGGCTTAAAGTTCTCAGTCCTGGGGACTGATTTCAGTCCTGAGGATTTCATAGGGGTAATTTAATGGCATCAGTGTAGATTTGCAAAAAATCCTTTTCAGTCTTGGGATTCTTTTTGGCTTTAAGCCCTGTGTAAAGTACAATTGTGAGGTATTTGTGCTTTACTTAGAGTATTTCCAATTTCCAGTACTTTTACTTTTACTACTCCACTACATCTCCGAGACAAAATGTGTTACTTTTTAGTACTCCACTACAATTATTTGGAAACTTTAGTTACTAGTAGTTACTTTGGAGTTTTGAATTTTGACTAGAAAACAAAACATGCATTAACCACCTCAACCATATATACATTTCGACCATTTCAAAGTAGCAGATCTACAAGCTCATTGTGAGCCATTGTGAGACGACATTGTGAGCTTGTAGATCGGCTATTTTCTAAATATTTTGAACATGAGAAATGGGACATTCTGCAATATGAGTACTTTTTGAAGCCCATACTTTTGTACTTTAACGTGAGTAAATTTTTTAATACAGGACTATTATAGTACAGGACTTTGCAGTATTTATAATTTTACTTGAGTAAAACATTTGAGTACTTTTTTCCACCACTGTGCAACGGCCAATTACCCCCCCCCCCCCCCCCCGCACAAGGGGGACAAGAATAGGGGGGCCAAAAACGGAGCCCTGTGGAACGCAGGTCATCAAAGCATTTAGGGTTTAAGTGGTGAACCCTCGACGCTCAGAACCGTACCGTTGTTGTGGGCCATAATGCCTTGTGTACTTGAAGTGTACACTTCATGTAAGGATATAAAGCGCTTTGGGCATTTAGAAAAGCGCTCTATAAATTTAAGCTATTATTATTATATACTTAATAACCACCTGCAACCTGGCGGCCCCATTATGGGGCATGTTCATCATACACAGAAAAAAGATTTTCCTTTTTTTCTTTCTTCCCTAAACACAAATCTCAAAAGCTTTGTGGCTCGGCGGCTAATTAGCACTACAAGACACCACCGTCGTTACCATTTAAGCATAAAAAGGTCATGGCTAAATGCAAGAGCTGGTTATTTTTTACGACGTGGTGTGTGTGTGTGTGTGTGTGACTGTGTGTGTGTGTGTGTGTGTGTGTGTGATGTAGGGGGACCAGGTGTCCTGCTTTATGTGTGACTGCACGGCCCATTTACCCCGTGTCCCACGCGGCGTGCGTCCCACATTCCCAGAAGGTGATGATGATGATGTCCCACGTTCTGAAAGGGCCTATTATAGTCTTCAAAACGCAGGACAGATGATTTCCTAATAAATCTGGCTTTTTATTTTACTGGCTGTAGAAGAAGGAACGGGACAGCGGTCGTCCTATTGGAGGAATGATGTCAATCAAACTTCGCAATGCGTGTAGGTCAAGTCACGTACAGTCTTTGCTGAGGGACATTTCTGAGTCACCACAAATCCCTCAACATCTGCAGATTAAGCAGAATATGATGGACTATATATATGGTTGAGTATAGAGGGTATATGCGCGTGACATCATCATCATACCTGGAAAAACTACTTTCCGGCCTTGACTAGACCATTCATCCAAACAGAAAAGTCAGGTTCAGGTTCATTTATTTGTTTGTCCCCGTGGGGCGATTTGGTTTACAGCAAGGCATAACACAGGCAGGTAACATGAAACACAAAAACACAGCAAAAAGGCACATAATACACATAGAACATTTAAAACAGGATGGCAGTTCAAGGTATCAGTGTAACATTATAATTCATAACTTTTCCAGAAAGTTGTATAAAAAATTAATACAAATCCAATTTACCTCCTATCGGCAATTAGAGCCTTGATAGCTACAGGCACGAAGGAGAACTTGTTGCTTTTGGCCCCTGGGACTTTTAGGCGAATGCCAGAGGGAAGCAGCTTGAACTCAGAGCTGAGGGGACGGGAGATGTCCGTACAAATGGACTTGGCTTTCTTAGTCCTGTCTGATTGCATTAAACAATGTTAAACTCACCAACATTGCAGCTGAACGAAAAGCTTGAATTATCCTCTTTCTATCTGCAAAGTTTTTGTTTCATAAGAATCCACCATAGAGCTACACGTTATGAGCTACTTTCTCTCAAGAAATACCCTGCATTTCATTATGTTTATAAGTGTCAGAGTTTGGAAGTGCTTGTTTTCAATAATACATAACATTTCGCTGCCTCCTGCATTATGTGACATTTAGAAACAGGTGGTACGGCAGGACGGTTGAGTGATTTCCAACGAGCGCTTCCAAACTCCAACACTCCAACATGCTGCTCAATGTTTTGCCACTCAGTCTAGATGAGGGGGGCGTGTCCTGATGGGAAAATCATACATGTGCATATAATCTATTATGATAATTCCTCAACCATATACTGATTTTTTTCTGACCTTGTGGTTAGAGTGTTTGGCCTTGAGGTTCACAATATTACGCCAGACTTCCCGGTCCTTCATTGCCATCCCGGCATTGGACTATAGTGAAGAAACACGGGGGAAGGTTGCCGTATATATTAGATTGGGCGTCTTTTACTGGTAGTTATTATTATTCACAGAAGTTTTGTCCAACAGCATGGCTTGTTTACGGAAGCCACATGTTTATAGTCTGGAAGTCAAGAGGAAGAGACAGAAACAGAAACAGTGAGGTCCAGTTACATGATGACACAGAGGAAATGACCACCTGCCACAATAATACGGGCAGATGATCAAAGGTATGTCCTGTCTGCTGCTTTCAATCTGGTCAGCCCTGAGTGAGTCACTCACTCACTACTAGCCAACGTTATATGAGCAGATTAAGACTTTTCTTTATATAGCTTAAGTTTTTCCTTGACTCAACAGACAGACTACAAGCTCCTTGTGAGTCATGACTCATGACGCTGACCTAGTGGGTTCCAATCTGACAATCATTATATCTCACATGTCTCCCGTCTGTCTCTCTGGATCTCACAGATCTCCTACTGTGTCTATACTGAGAAACCTCTTGTCCTTCAGATACGTGAGTAATATGTGAGTCTCTCCCATGCATGTCTCCTGTCTCTAACCATAGGCTATACACTCTCCTACTGTGTCTACTGAGATACGTCTTGTCCTTCTAATACTGTGAGTAATAGCAGGCCAGTCTCCCTCCCGTCTTAAGGGCAGTATGAGTCACCGTCCACATCCAAGGTCGGGTGTTTTCAATCAATCTGTCCCAATTCAGCGGTCCGCTTCAGCGAGCGCATAATCGAGGGCATGAGACGTGGCGCTCCATCTCGTGGCCGCCGCTTCACACAGCGACTGCCGGTAACTGCCGGTAAACAGCCGCGGCGCTGCCGGGGAAACGGGGGGGGTGGATTATTATGACACTCGACCTTCCGCTCGCTTCCGCGGCATACAGTGTGCTTTTGGTCCGACATGCGTTGCGTCGTGCTTGCGGGTTAGGGTTAGGTTTAGGGTTTGGGGGGTATTAGAGTGTCGGACTGATGCCGCCGAGAAACACTATTCCGCCTGTCGCGGGTGTTTCAGCGGGCGAGTGATGCCGTTCCCAGAAATTGCACTGGCTCTCTCTCTCATCCAGTCAAACCCTGTAGAGAGTCAGACATACACACAATTTTCTGGCCAGGGTGCAAATTTTAAATTGTGCTACTGTTATCTATACTACAAATATTATTTGTAGTGACTGCAGTTTCTTCCAGCGGGTGGAATATCCCTTTAACCTACTTTAGGTATATACATTATAACCCAATTTAGAAATCACGATAAAAAATAATCTGGGTTCTGTTGGCGCTGGCCGGCGTGGTATCGCTGTGTTCGTATTGGCTTTGACTCACACCGCCTCACGGCTTGAAGCGCGCTGCGACTCTTGTTTTGATAGACTGCTGTCCAAACACCACGAATTTATATTATCCCATTCTGAACGGGAACCCATTTTGGCGTTAGCATCATGTTATGCTTTAGCTATTGAAAAATAGCAGATCTACAAGCTCATAGCGCGCCACCGAGTGGCGCGCTACGAGCTTGTAGGTCTGCTATTTTTTTGAAAAATCAAAGAACGACTGACATTTTTTAGAATCTGATCTCAGGTCAGAATGGGTCGATCGGACCAGTGTGTGTGTCCAGTGGAAACCTCGTATGAATCTGATCTCAGGTCAGAATGGGTTATCATAAAGATTTACTGTTCCTCCAACGAGCGTTAGCTGCTGTAGCCGACCAGCTGCAGGCCGTAACACGCCGCGACCGCCCCGCGCCACGCCGTGAGCTCATGCCTCATGTCTTCTGGTATTTCCTTCATAACAGTATATCCTCTTTGTCTCACTCCTGGGGTGATAACTGTAGTGTGTGTGTGTGTGTGTGTGCGTGTGCGTGTGTGAGAGAGTGTGTGTGTGTGTGTGTGTGTGTGCGTGTGTGTGTCCGTCCATGGGTGTAGCCTATACTATATGTCTGTCTGCATATATGGATATGTCTGTATATATATACTGTGTGTGTGTGTGTGTGTGTGTGTGTGTGTGTGTGTGTGTGTGTGTGTGTGTGTGTGTGTGTGTGTGTGTGTGTGTGTGTGTGTGTGTGTGTGTGTGTGTGTGTGTGTGTGTGTGTGTGTGTGTGTGTGTGTGTGTGTGTGTGCGTGCACGGACCCCCGTGGGGAGGCTCGTGCCTTGAACTTTGAGTCTTCTCGTTACGTCTCCTGCACTTTCTGCTTTTATGACACTTTTTATACACACACATAAACACCTACAGACATGCACGCACACACTGACACAAAGCCATATCCCACCCCCCACACATAAGCCCATAGGAACATGTACATGACCACATGCACACACACTCAGACATAACTGCATACAGACATGTGCGTGCGCGCGCACACGCATGCACGCACGTGCACACACACCCACAGAGTGCGATATTCCCAGTGCTCTGATACACAATACAGCAGGAATGAACTTTTAACTCCTGATGATTACCATGACGTCTTCTCTCCATGGGACACTGGCGCACACGCACGCACACACACACACACGTACGCACACGCAACACACACACACACACACACACACACACACACACACACACACACACACACACACACACACACAATGCAGAGTCGGGTGGACAGCTGTGGTGTCAGAGGGGAGGGGACCCCCCCATGTCTTCATGAACCCCCTCCGCCCCACACACACACACCAGAAAAAGTACTTCTCCAGATGCATGTGTGTGTGTGTGTGTGTGTGTGACAGAGACAGAGAGACAGGGAGAAAATGGGGGCGGGGGGGTGTAGAAAGATGGAGGAAATGAAAAATGGAGGGATGATGACTCACATAGAGCAGGGGGGGTTACCCTGTCTGTCTGTCTGTCTGTCTGTATGTCTGTCTGTCTTAGTTCATTGTCGACAATGTCAACTGAGGTCCGACCTCAGTCTGATACTTTCGTCATGTATACGAACATCTGGATTTTTTTTCCTGTAATTTTTATCCCGCGATTTTGCAACCCAGTTTTTTCACCCAGTGTTAATTATCTAATGTAATCCTGGGCGCTACACTTCCTCTGCCAACCTGTGGGGGGGGGGGGTGGGGGGCAGCGGACTGACCTCATGCTTCCTTCTATGCATGAGGAGTCCAATAAGCTGCTTCGTTTCACCTGACAGGGGGAGAATTTCCCTGGACGGATGTTGCGTGTGGAAGGAACACGTTATTCCGACCAGTTACTGTACATGTACGAACATCTGGGACTTTTCGGTGGTGTGCGAGGTGAGGCGAGGCCGCTGCCTGTCTGTACCATAGACTGTAAAAAATATGGACAAAGCGTTCCGCGGGTCTAACGTGAACGTAAAATGAAGCCTGTCAGTCCTTGCACTGGAAGTCGCCATCTTTCTAGATCCGTTTTGGCCCAGTTCAGGCCAGCTGGCCCATTGGCTGGCCCAGACAACGAGGCGGGACTTCCCCCTTCTTCTTCTTCGTTGGTTTTTATTTTGACTCGAGTGGGTGGGGGATCCCGTTCATAGACTGTAACGGTACCCACTACCCACGCCCCTCAGAACATTTTTTTAATAAATGGGACCGTAATTTTCCAAAAAGAATATTATGACATTAGAAATGAGACTTTAAACTAGTGACTGGAAGCAAAAAGTATTCATGACCAATCCATGTTTATTAAGGTAATACAGTCTAGGTGAAGTTGGGCCAAAATACATGGACTTCTATGGGGCTATGGGTTTTTCTGGGTCCAGTGACAGCGCCACAACAGGCCATTATATGAACTTTCATTTCCTTAGTGGCTTCACAAAATATCCGTCTGACTGCCCCCCTGGTCTGTACACCGGACGGACAGACGGTGCGTACCGTACTGTACCGTACCGTACCGTACCGTACACCATTACACGCCAGGAGATGAATGTGCGTTAGTTAATGAATTGGCAAAGCAGCACGTCAAATTACGTCCTCGTGGAAAAACAATCAAAGCCGATGTTAAAGACGTACACAGAGCAGAGTAGTAGGACTGTATCATGTAACATGCATACTGTGTACTGTTACTGTATAAACACATCGTGTTTATAGTACACATATACATCTCTCTCTCTCTCTCTCTCTCTCCTCTCTCTCGCTCTCGCTAATATCAATATACAGCTATGGGAGATAATGGAGAGTGTAAATTCCCCTAAGATGTTGATGCAGAGTTTTCAACTCACTGTCACGTGACTCCATTCACACACCAGTCCAGAGAGGATTGATTGTGTTTCATTAAAAATGAGCAGCCGGTACGCAATGTATGTATACAGCACATGTATGTAATACAGCACATGTATGTATAGTACAGCACATGTATGTACAGCACAAGATGTATATACTTCAATGTATATTTGTGATATACATATAAGTCTTTATTAGTCTGTATTTAAGATAAGATATGAGGCTGTTATGGAATTTGAAACAGAGGTGTGTGGGAGTGGGTGTGTGTGTGTGTGTGTGTGTGTGTGTGTGTGTGTGTGTGTGTGTGTGTGTGTGTGTGTGTGTTTGGGGGGGCTCTCCCTCCCATCCCCATTTTGACGTAAACTCACCCCCCCCCTTCCTATAAAGAACGACCACATTTTTGAGGGGCCCTCCTATATTCAGTTATAGTGTATTTTGTCCTATAACACAAACATTAAGGGCTGTATTTTGCGTGTCTTAAGTACCAGGTCTTATTCCCTAACTTGAGTAAACTAAAGACCTGGAGGCATGATCAATGCTCTTTGGCCACTCAGAATAGCCAAATGGCATTGATCACGCCTCCAGGTCTTTAGTTTACTCAAGTTAGGGAATAAGACCTGGTACTTAAGACACGCAAAATACAGCCCTAAATGCCAGTATGCCTTTAAATAAATGTAAATATTCATATTTATTTTCATATTTCTTTTGTATTACATCATGAAGATGTAAGAGTTCACGCACACATAAAACGTACTAATAGTAGGTAGTAGTACACAGCCGTGATACTGTAGTTGTATGGAAGGAACCTTCCCAGAATGCCATGTAAGGACAGCGCAAGGTGGCTGTAGCTAATGTCAAATTCCTTTCTGAAACATTCCAGATTTCAGGTCGTTTGTTAAAGATTAAAGCATAGAGCAGTTAGTCTGGTTTAGTAGCACGATGACCTTTGCGATAAAAGGTCACGGTTGCTGTTGTTGGCCCACAAGCACAATCTGCAGCGCTCATTGCTGTCAAATGTTGTCACTTCCCGTAAAAAACAGGTGGAATTTGGCCTAGTTTTCTTGCACTTTGCTCATGGGCATTTTGTTTGTGTTTGACCCATTTTGGGGGCGGGAATCCCTTTTGATGTTTTAAAGCATTATGTTATACTTTAGCTATTGAAAAATAGCAGATCTACAAGCTTATAGCGCGGCACCGAGTGTGCTACGAGGTCTGCTATTTTTAAAAAAATAGTGAAAATGTAGTGCAAACGTTTTTAACTCAAATCTTTGCTTCTGGGGGTGGGGTCCCTGGAACAACATATTTTCAGATGGGGGTCGGCGGCCAAACGACTGACATAGAAACATGGGGTTTTCCAGAAAACTGTCAGGGTTTAGAACTAAGACATTTTGTAGAATCCTCCTCAGGTCAAAATGGGTTAAGGCCTATAATTATGATCATATCACAAATAAAAAGCAAGGGCTCGCAGCTCACTTTGTTGTTAACAGTTTGGCTCAGCACCAAGACCGGAGGATATGTGCTGTTATATTATATATTATCTTATTCTATGATCATATCATATATCACGACAGCATGATATACAGTATATACCACACAGTCAGTTTGATCATTAAAATGTGAAATATAGATATTATAGACACAGATCATATTATCCACAGTCTGATCTCATGAGATAAAAACACGCATTGAGTGAAGACTAACTGCATTGAATCAAAGCATCAGAGTTGCTTTCATAAATGTGGTGTGTGATTCATTCATGCTTGAGGGGGAATGTGAGGTTCTGTGTCCACCGAGGCGGGGGTTTCTATTTCTTCTTTTCTGAAGTGATGTTTTTAATTGGTTCCCAGAATTTTTCATGTCAAGGACCCCCCAAATTGACACTAATTAGCCCTGCCGTCCGGACCCCCCATTTGAAAAGATATGCCAGGGAAACCCCATATAAGAGAAGATGTTTACGGCTCTGGCGGTGATTCTCAACCCGTTTAATTTCAAGGACCCCCCAGTTTAACATGCATTAGTAGTCTACCGACCCCCATTTAATGACTTTTTGTTGTTATCTCTGGGACCCCCAATTGAATCAATGTTAATTTAACTCTGAGAGTGTACCAAATGGGTCCATTTGGTTCCATTTGTACACTCTCAGAGGCTAGCATGGTTCGTCTTCGGATTCGGGTTCTTGGAAACGCCCCCCAGCCACTGCGTTAGTTTTACTGAGGTTAGGTTTAGGTATAGTTTACTGAAGTTAGGTTTAGGTATAGTTTTACTGAGGTTAAGGTTAGGGTTAGGTTTAGGTATAATTTACTGAGGTTAGGTTTAGGTATAGTTTACTGAGGTTAGGTTTAGGTATAGTTTTACTGAGGTTAAGGTTAGGGTTAGGGTTAGGTTTAGGTATAATTTACTGAGGTTAGGTTTAGGTATAGTTTTACTGAGGTTAGGGTTAGGTTTAGGTATAGTTTTACTGAGGTTAAATTGACCCATAAGGGTCCATTTGGTTCCATTTGTACACTCTCACAGTTACAGACCCATAATAAGGGTCCATTTGGTTCCAAACTCTAATGATTGACGCGGTCTGCAGTAGTGTGGCTGACGAGGCGCTGAGAGTCGGTTCCACACGACGACACTTTTCACGCCTGCCGTTTCCATCTGTCCCCGGAGAGAGCTGGACGACCGTCAACTTCCTCTGGGCGTTGGGAATACGGAGCATTTCTGGCTGGAGCGCCAATAAAGTTGCATTTTTGGCTGCAGAGAATTAAAAACACTTTGGTGCACACACACACACACACACACACACACACACACACACACATAGACTCGATGATGATGACAACTGTAATTTTGTAACTAAAACATTTTGAATAATGACGTGAAAAGCAAGGAGGAAATAAACACCGGAGGGGAAGGGAGAGTTTGATTGATTGATTGAAATATTTTTCAATCAATCAATCAACCAACAGTTTGCAGAATGACAGTATACATTTCAAGCACAACTCAATACAAAGACTGTTAACTGAGTGTGAGTGAACTACAAGAGGGTCCACCTTGTTCAATTCATCAAAAACAGAGGGGTATATAACTTTTTATGAAACCCAAGAAAGAACACATGTATGACAAGAACGAACCACAGGACAATACATAACACATTGAATTAACCTCCTTATATGCAAATGAATTGCCCTGTTTTAAAGATGACCTTTGAGGAGCTATAGGGTCATCCATTACACTTGGTGTTGCTCGTAAAGTCTTTTGTGTTGTGACCTGGGTCTCTCCCCCTCCCCCCTACCACCCACTTCCACTTTTTGTTGTCATTTGACAGAGGTGTGGGTGGGGATGTGATAAGGCAGATAAAGGTTGCCATGACCTTTATGTGGTTGTTCCTGGGCTGGTGTTGTGGTCTGGCCTAATGGTCTGTTGTGGTCTGGCCTGGTCTGTTCTGGCCGGCTGCCTTGTGGTCTGCGGTCGGGTCGGCCCGGCCCGGCGGGTCCATATGCCTCCCGTCTTCATCTCTGATAAACAGCGCCGCTGCTGCTCTCTCTCTCTCTCTCTCTCTCTCTCTCTCTCTCTCTCTCTCCAGCTGTCTCACCCAGACAAACCCTGTTTGTTTACAGCTGGAATTAAACACGGGCTCCTCCTCATCTCCTTTAGTCCATTCTAGATGGGAACCCCTTTTGGTGTTTTAAGCATTCAGTTCTACTTTAGCTATTGAAAAATAGCAGATCTACAAGCTCATATAGCGCGGCACCGAGTGCCGCGCTATGAGCTTGTATAGGTCTGCTATTTTTTGAAAAATCGTGAAAATGTGGCACAAATCTTTGAATATATATATTCTTTCAGAGCGAACGTTTTTAACTTAAATCTTTGCTCCCTGCAGGAACAACATATTTTGAGATGGGGGTCAGAGGCCAAATACATATAATTTTTGGGGTCCTTGACATGAAATATTGAGAACCACTGACATTAGAAACATGGGGGTTTTTCAGAAAACTGTCAGGATTTTAGAAGACTTTTTTGTAGAATAGTTCCCAGGTCAAAATGGGTTAATATCTTTGGCCCTCGGAGATGGAAAATATACGGACTATACGCCGGAACTATATATTGACTATATATATTGTCTCTACAGACAAACGGCCAAAGATGTGCAGTTGTTTGTGTTGGTTTGGTTGCGTGTTAGTTTCTCACCATTTTTAAAGTACACACACGGATATATTTTATTCACTGTGTCATTTATTTTTGCCGGTGGGGATTTGGGGAAGATGAAATGTTTTAGGTTGCACTAAACTCCAGACATTTCATGGCTCTTGGGCCGCAGTGATTCATTCGTAGCACTTTGGGTCGGTTCTTTTAGAGCAGACAATGGAACCAGGGCTGATGAAAAGTCTACTTCCAATATTTAATTGCGCCTCAACATTTATAAAAGTTTGAATAAACCAAAGACTGTGTGCATGTGAAGCAAATATTTGCTCATAGCCTATAAGTATAGTGTGACACACACACACAAATTCAACTCAATGGGCTTTATTGGCATGAGAAAACATACGTTTACACATTGCCAAAGCAACAAGTGGGAACGTGCACGCACCGTGCACACACACACACACACACACACACACACACACACACACACACACACACACACACACACACACACAGGAGAAGACAAGAGAGACTGCTGCAACCAGCACAAGCAAACTGCAGTCAGATTAGAGAAAGTTAAAGTAGTGTGTGTAGCAGTTGTTGATTGAATGAGTGACACTGACTGTGTGTGGTGTCACTGGTGTGTGTACACAACAAGTGACCCACTTTTATAGCCCATAGTCCTAGTGAATGATTGAGAGAGAGAGAGAGAGAGAGAGAGAGAGCACTAGAGTACTCGTAGAGCAACATTCCTGCTGTTGCAGCCAAGGTGATGGGGAGGTTAGGCCAGCCCCTCAGAGCTGTGAGAGGCAGAGCAGAATAGACCTCCCTACAGACACACACTACCAAATGAAAGTGTGCAGAGCTGCAGAGCACCAGCAGAGAGAGAGAAGAACGCTAATCCAGCAGAAAGAAGGAAAGCTCCCGCTGCAGCAGGCTATAGTCTTCAACTTGTGTTTACTCAGCCAGGCAGGCAGCACTGACTGACTGACTGCAGCAACAGTTGTTCATTTAAATCAAAGACACGGGACGGATAAAGCAGCGTTTTTAACTTTTTTCCCCCGTTCGACTCGTTCGTTCGTTCTGTCAGTTGAGTTCTAGTTGGAACTTTGGGACCGCTTGCTGAGCTCGTGTGGCTGGAGGAGTGGATTTCCCACCCCCCGAATTCTTCACTACTTTTCTTTTCTTTTCGGGTTCCTGCAGTGCATGCTCGCTGTGTCCCAATCCTCCTCCCCTCCCACGCCGAATGAAAAGCGACTCCTTCGGACGGTCCATGGAAACGGAGATCTATAATTTTGTTTTTTTCCCGAGTTGTTCTTGGGGCTTTTTTTGATCCGTTTGTTTGTTTTTGTTTTTTGTTTGTTTTTTAGTTTGCGGGGCATTTATAACTCATGCGTCGGGAATGCCATGGCGGCTCCGAGCGCACAGCAGCAGAACCAGCACCACCAGCACCACCAGCAGAACCAGCAGCAGGACTACTTCAGGTCGGTGAGCAGCGAGTCCACCACCTACATGATGGTGCCGGCCACGGCGGGGGGGCCAGGCGGCTCCTGCAGCGGCCGAGGCGGAGGCGGAGGGTCCTCCGGGGGCTCCGGAGGCGGCGGGGGGAGCCGCGCCACCGCGGGGACCACCACAACCAGGGCCAGCAGCAGCAGCCCTCCAAGATGTGGGTCGCCATGGTGGTGATCGTGGTGGTCGTGCTTCAGATCGCCTCGACCACCGGCCTGTTCGTCTACCTGAACATGTCCATATCACAGGTGAGAGTCACAGATCACAGCTGGGTTTCATTTCATTCACTGATGATGATGATGATCACTCTTTGGGGAGAGAGAGTTTTTTTGTTTTTGGCGAGGTTGGATTTGGAAGTTGGAACGACTTGATCGAGGCTCGATAGTCGCTTGCAATGCTTGCTGCTCCTCCACACACAAGAGTATTATTAAAATTCAAGGATTTTTGTATTGGCTGCAGTTTCTTTTAGGGGGGTGGGGGGGGGGGGGGGGGGGGGGTGTAGGCTACAAACTCACGGTCTGACTGAACTTGTTGAAGTCAGTCGTGAGAGAGAGCGAGAGAGAGAGATTGATTTATTGTCATTTTTAAATCTACCAGCTGTGTAATGTGTTGATTACAGGCAGGCTGTAGACCACCTTGGAACTATTAACTCATAGCAATTCCTATACACCCCCCCACCCCCCACATGTTGTTATTGTATAGTGTGCAGTGATGGTCGTTTTTCATGACAGTGAAACCTGTCTGTCATTCTGGGCAGACAGTGTCCCCCTCCCCCCCTCCCTCTCACTACTTCAGAAAGCAGTGGTTTCCAACCCTTTTCATGTCAAGGACCCCCACTTTGATGACACCAATTATCCCCGTGGACCCCCATTTGAAGAGAGATAATATGCCAGGGACCCCCCATAAGGACCCCCCATAAGAGAAGATTTTTACGGCTCTAGTTAGTAGATTCTCAACCCGCTTTAGTTTCAAGGACCCGCCCCCCCCCCCATGCAGTTTGACATGCATTAGTCTAAAGTACGGACCCCCCATTTAATGGTGTTTCTATCATTGAGACCCCCAATTTATATTGTTAAAAACCAATGTTAATTTAACTCTTTCTTGAGAGTGTATACAATTTAAATATCCATTTTGTTGTACACTCTCAGAGTTGCTTGCAGACCCATAAGGGTCCATTTGGTTCCTAACTATCATTTTAGCTGGTCCTTGGACTCCCTCAAGGACAACTGGGGGTCCCCGGACCCCACTCATATACCTATACCTACTAGCCTACCTATCTGCACAGCGCTATCATCATGCATGATTGTTATCTAGGTCATTGGTTTCCAAAGTGTGGTTCGGGGGACACCCCAGGGGTCCTTTATCGTTGACATGGAAAAAGTTTGGCAACCCCCTGATCTAGGTCGACAGGATAGTACTGTACTTTTAATTTGATAATGATTAAACATAACTATATATATATTAATGCATGTTGACTCAGTTTCTGGTCCCGAGTGCCAAATGTTCTGGCGCCAGGAGGAGGCTCATATGGACGGAATTAAAGAAGCAGTGTTGTTGCTGTGTGTAGTTCCCAGTGGCTCCTCCACAGTGTTGTCAGTGAGAGTGACGCAACAACTGTGAGATGATGATGACCCATGAGAGAAATAATCATGTTTTTAATAGCAAAAACCTTGGGTTTATTTCTCCCCCGCTCCCCCAGTTTGTATTATTAAGTTAATAGTCTATACCGTATGCAATGTTGCACTTTATGCAACGTGTTGTATGTTGATTGTACATGTAGCAGTTTGCTCAGAGCCTCTGCCTGATGACATGGGGATGTCCCTTTGGTCTAGTGGTTAAGATGTTGGGACTTTCACGTAGGAGACCCCGAGTTTGAATCCCGGGCGTTACACACACACACATACGCATGTCTTACCGGTATTTTTCTTTTGGCAATCAATGCTAAAGCCCCTTTGAGTTAATCAAACTAATTGATTAATAGAAAATTAGTGGTTAGTTGGAGCATAAATAATATGCCTTTCATGCGGAAGGTTGCGGGTTCGACGTTGACGTCAGCGAGGGCATGCGATCACAACGGGTTCCTAATCAATCACGGCCAAATCTAAATGCGTTCAGATCTCTGAGCCCAACGTCTCCTGAGGAGGCGCGTCTGAACTGAAGACTGTCCTGGACGTAAAGACACACCCATCGATAAGTCATAAAATAATCATCATTCATAAGCGGTCCCTATATTTTGGGATTTTGTCATTAGAGGCGCAAAGCTTCAAAAAAAATCAATTCAGCTTGCATATGACACTTCTTGATGATTCGCTTAATCAAAAAAAAGTAATCAATAGAAATAGAATAATAATTATCGATAGTTGCAGCCCCCGTAATGATAATTATTGATGAGCAGTTACAGTGCCTCGTTCAAGCCTACATCATCTCAGATTAAGCTGCGCTGCTGACCGTGTTATGTGGTCATCCAGTCTATCTTGGGTTGTTTGAGGAAGTAAAGGGAGGTTGTTGGCGAGAGCAGATATTATGCCACTGAGCTTATCAAGACCAAAGGTCACGGCTTGTACTTTATTGTTCCAGGTTTACATGAAAGAAAGTTAAACTTATTTTAGTTTGTCTTCCTTCAGACGATGCAGCATACCGTAGGTCACGTCAATCACAGCAAGCACAGCAAACAAGGATGTAGAATAGAGAGTGCAAGAAAGAGAAAACGACGAGTATAAAAAAAACAAAGTAACTGTTGATACTGCATGTTTGTTTTTCCCTGCAGTATCAAAGTTAGGCTTAAGCTTATGTTCCGTGGTGTATGCAGCAAACAATAGTTTAGAGATGTTCCATAAATATATACAACACTCATTTAGTTTAGAAAGGAGAGGTGCAGTTTGAGCATAATAGTGTGTGTGTGTGTGTGTGTGTGTGTGTGTGTGGACATCAGTTCGTTCACGTATCTGATTGTTTGGGGGAACAATTGTATTGTTGAATTAGTTGGGAACACATTTGTTCAGTTTCTCTTTCATTTGGTCTGTATTGGTGGTCCATTGTCTCTCCCCATTGGTGATAGTGTGTGTGTGTGTGTGTGTGTGTGTGTGTGTGTGTGTGTGTGTGTGTGTGTGTGTGTGTGTGTGTGTGTGTGTGTGTGTGTGTGTGTGTGTGTGTGTGTGTGTGTGTGTGTGTGTGTGTGTGTGTGTGTGTGTGTGTGTGTGTGTGTGTGTGTGTGTGTGTGTGTGTGTGTGTGTGTGTGTGTGTGTGTGTGTGTGTGTGTGTGTGTGTGTGTGTGTGTGTGTGTGTGTGTGTGTGTGTCATTGCCATGAAAAGGTTTGCCCTGTTTCACTCTGGTTCTGATCAGTTCGTTCATGTATCTGATTGCTCGGGGGGGGGGGGGGGGCATCAGGGCAACTCCCAAACTGTACATGATTGTATTGTTGAATTAGTTTGGAACGCATTTGTTCAGTTTCCCTTTCATTTGGTCTGTATTGGTGGTCCTTCCATCGTCTCCCCATCGGTTATATTGGGCTGTATCGGTGGTGTCCCCCCCCCCCCCCCCTGTGAAGATGGACAGGGAGAGATAAGAGAGATGGAGCGAGGGGAAGGTGGAGGTGGTTGCCCTTTTGACAGAAGGTCACCGTGACGGTTCCAAAGCCAGGTGTGGCCAGTAGGAGGAGGTATGCTGTCTGACCTCACCAGGATGTGAGTCTGTGACCCACCACCCAAAGTTAATGACATTACCCTAATAGCCTAAACCCCCTCCCCATCTCCCACACCTCTCTCTCTGTCATTGTGTGTTTGATTGGACTGCAAACCAGTGTTGATTTTGACAGCAAAGTTTTTGAAGAGTCTTGAAGAGTTTTCATTTCGTTTTAGTCACATTTTAGTCACCTGGAATGTTTTAGTGTTTTACTGTTTACAGCCATTACTCGCTGAAAATAGCAGATCTACAAGCTCACAACGAGTCGCAGTGTGACGCGTTGTGAGCTTGTCGATCTGCTATTTTCCGCACGCAAACAAGTGAAAATGACTTGTCTTTTACTAAAACTGGATCTCTTGTCCACTACTAAGTCCCTTCCTAACATTTTAGTCTAGTTTGTATTTGTTGACGAAATTGTCAATATATTTAGTCTTATATAGTTTTAGTCATCACAGCTTAGTTTTAATTTAGTTTCCATTTAGTTTAGTTTAGTCAGTGAAAAAAGGTAGTCGACGAACATCTTTCGTCCTAGTATTAGTCGACTAAATCAACACTGCTGCAAACGGCACGGAGGATGGGCCGATTTCAGTAAACACAGACCCTCCCCATATTCCACCCCCACCGCCCCTTCCCGATAACCTACCTTAAGAGATTTAAAGGCTCTTGTTAACTTTTAATATCGGCAGAGGTTGTTTTGACTCGTTGAAGTTGTTGGGGATATGCTTTATGATGTCTCCCTCCTCCTCCTTCCCCCCCTCCTCCTCAGGGGAGTCTAATCTATGGGGTCCTCTACATAGGTTCAATTCATTGCAGGAACAAGGAGAGAGGGAGGGGAAGAAAGGTGATGGATTGTGTGCCGTAAATCGGCTATACTTTCAGCACGTCTTCATTCCATCATCCCTCGGTGGCTGAAACACAGTCTCCGCCACAGGCCCTGTTGGAGCTATGTAACCGTACGCTTTACAAAAGGGAGGAGGAACTCCGCTGGCCTGTCGGGTCATTCTTTCTTTCTCACGAGTTACGTTTTGGAGGCCTATGCTATGTATCACTGGATGGGACAATCTCCCCCTCCCACGGAGAAGCAACGGTTCATATTCACCTTTTAATATACAGTTACAAGTCATAGTGGCAACTGGCTGGAGGAGAGCTCAAAACCTATACCTGAGTTCATATGGTCTGATTATTTAAGATTGATAGTTACGGACATTACAAACTGTGGGAGACATTGAGGTGAAAGTGTTTGGTGACATTGTTGAGTGGTGCTAGTAGCCACTCCTATAGACAGCTATGTGTGTCCCTGAGTGTTGCTAGTAGCCACTCCTATAGACAGCTATGTGTGTCCCTGAGTGTTGCTAGTAGCCACTCCTATAGACAGCTATGTGTGTCCCTGAGTGGTGCCTAGCCACTGCTTTAGACAGCTATGTGTGTCCCTGAGTGGTGCTAGTAGTCACTCCTATAGACAGCTATGTGTGTCCCTGTCTCTGTCTGTCTGTCTGTCCGTCAGAGTACGGAAATAGCTTGTTGACCACCAAGTGTCAGTGTTGCGTACACACGCACGCACGCACGAGTACAGTATTCTTTCTGTACACAGAGCAGTGCATACTGTATAATTATGTCTCAGGAGCCTCATTGTTGCTGCTGGTCTTCCATAATGCTAGTAGCGGACGGTGTGTTCATTGCATTCACATCATGGTGTCCCGTTGTGTCCCAGTGCAGTAATCATGTGTAACTGTCCAAACACATCATCAGGGACTATTGAGACGATTGTGTAATGTGTGGTAGGACAGAAAACCAGCAATAGGGGGTCCTTGGCTGCAGACAGATTTAGAAAGAAAGAACCCTTGGCTTTTGGGGGGGAAAAAAGCTATTCTCTCTCTCGTGTTTTTTTCCAACCTACTCTGGCCTTAAATTCAACATTAAACTGATCCTCTTATCCAGAATGACTTGGGATTGATTGAGCACCGCAGGTAGGCTTTACTACCATCATAATTCCTTGGCGAGGTTTTTCTGTTTTGGAAAGAAGGAGAAAAAAAAAAAAAAAAACAGAACGTGGTTTTTACGGTACCCAGAATAATGCCTGATGTTTCTTTTTGTGGTTTCACTCAGCAGCACATGTCTTAAATTTAACTTCCAGGCTTATTCAGTGACTAAGCGGGGACGACTGGATGGGGTTATGGAGTCTAAAAACTAGTGTGCTTTGTTATGAAGCAAACAGTACCTTGGTTGATGTTCCCCGCGGGGTTTATCTGGAAGCTTTCCAGCTAGAGCAGGCCTCACATTTTTCACTTAGCAGATGCTTTTTTTTCTACCCAGAGAGAGAGAGAGAGCGAGAGAGAGAGTATTGCAGTGATTGAGCAGCAGGTAGGAGCTCTCAGGAGTCTTTCTCCAGGCTATAAAACAACAAACAGTCCCCTCGTCTGACATTTCCTTTGTGGTTTAATGGGACAATCTCTCAGCCTAAAGCCTTCCTTAGTGGGACAATCTCTCAGCCTAAAACGCATTTAAGACTGGAACGCACTTTTGTCGCTTCAGCGTTTTAACCACTTCAACCATTATTTTAAACTTTAGCTGTTGGAGAAATAGCAAATCTACGAGCTTGTAGATCTGCTATTTTAGAAAAATCGTGAAAATGTGGCACAAATCTTTGAATATATATATTCTTTCAAAGCGAACGTTTTTAACTCAAATCTTTGCTTCTGGGGGGGTCCCAAATGCAGATAAGTCTGGGGGTCCTTGACGTGAAAAAGGTTGAGCACCAACGGACGTAGAAACATAAGGTTTTTCAGAAGAAGACTTTTTTTTTGGAAAAAAGGTCAGGTCTAAATGCGTTCAGGCAGGTTCACTTAAAACAGAGTGACAACAGAGGAATTCGCCGTCGTCTTGCTCAAAGGCACATTGTTACTTATCGTTTGGACAAACATTAGCTGTCGTGGAAGGGTTCAAACCTCGAAGGTCAGACCTGTTGTGACCTCACAGATTCCTGGATAAGACTAATGGCCTGAATCTGCACCTTTTGTCATGAACCGTGACCTTTTTTAAAACAAAAACAAATAAGTAGCTACCGCTGTATTTTTCTTTGGTGGGGGTCACAGAAGTATCTTTGGCGTTATGGCTGTTATCATTCTTTTGGTCAACTTTCTTGGATAATGTTGTTTTTGTGTCCTTGACTTTAAAAACATTAGGAATCCCCGGGGAGGGGGAAGTACGAGGCAGTCATGGGTTTCTCACTGTCCTTACTGTACTGTATGGTCCCAGCAATAAGTGGTCCAAAACAACCGCATGTTGGACGTTTTACAGGGAAAACATCAGTCCTAAAAAAAAAAACACCTGGTGTTTTTTTGGGATCTTTTTTTGTATTTTTATTTTTAACAAAACCATACACATTACAGTGATGTGGTTTACAGTGATGTGTGGAGTCCCGGGATGCAGGGATGGTCTTTTAGAAATGAGTCCCATGAGGGACATTTTATGAGTCCCACTTCAACTACGTTATAGGAGTCATATTTTGCCATTTTTTACAAATGCCAGCATTTAACTCCCATTTCCTTTTATATGGTTACAATGTGGTTTTATATTCATGTAGAAAACAGAATAAATTATTGTTATAACTAAAGCTAGCAAAAATAAACTAGAATAACAAACAGTACAGTAGTACAGTAGTGCATGCCGTGGATGCAGACAGAGGTCGTTGTTTTATTGCATTCCTTAACTATAAACCATTCAAATCTCTGACCCACACATGGGTCCTTGAGAGGGGGGTCCTGGGACCCACATGGGTCCTTGAGAGGGGGTTCCTTGAGCTTGTGGATCATAAAAAACCCATTTGACCTCATGCATGTTCAGTTTGTTCACCCTGGCCAGAGTTAGAAC
>NC_137881.1:5679262-5774262 GCF_963924005.1 Protomyctophum bolini
GGAATAAGGTTAGGTTTAACCGTTTAAGCATAATTGACTTGGGTTACTTTAGGAATACCAGGCCGCGCAGTTCCGCCGGCTCTACGCCCGGGGCAAGTTGGTAAAGGTGGCGAGTTGTTCACCCATTCACACACACATTCATACACCGATGGCGGCAGAAACCATGCAAGGCACCAACCTGCTCATCAGGAGCAATCAGGGGTTCAGAGTCTTGCTCAAGGACACTTTGACACTAACTCTGGGGGAGCCCACAGGGTTCGAACTGGGAACCTTGCGGTTACCATCCGGTCACTATACCCCTGAGCCCACCGCCGCTCTTTTTTGCGTTTCCTCTCCGTCTGTGACTAAGGCTCTCCGGGGAAGGCAGAACTATCTGACCACATTAGCTACGTAACAAACAGTCCAACACAGTATTATAACACCGAGCTTGGCCACTTCTCAACACATCTGGAAAACCCTATATTTGTCCGCGTTTAACCTAATAATCCAATAAAACATCAGAGATGAAGCCATTAAAAGTTTGTTTGAGCTGCGACTCCCTTATCACTTACAACTGTCCACAGCCAGAAATCCCCCCTCAGACATGGCAACGTCTTTATTTATTTAGTAACAATAAATAACAAGCCAAGCGTTGGATTCTTTCAGACCCTTCTTTGCTCCAAAAATCACGTGCCAAACATTCCCCCTCCCACTTCTTTTTAACAGAATATAGTCGTCAGAAACGGCGTTCAAATTTGATTTGTATGTTTTAAATAAATATAGCGCAGGCTAGCGCAGCCGTTTTCCACAACACCTGACTTTCATCAATCAATATTTTCTGAAACATCGAAGGCCAAGTCAAAGTCAAAGTGTAGATCATTTTCAGCCACACGGACATAAAGCATCTTTATCCTTTTAAAGAAAAGGACAATAACTTAACCATAACTTATGTCGGTGGAATGTTTTTGTCGCCGTCTGTCATTTTCTGTTACGAACTTTACGGGAAACCGGCCTGAACGGAACCGTTAACCCATTTCGGGCGGGGACCTCTTTTTGGTGTTTTTTTAAAGCATTGTGTTATACTTTAGCTATTGAAAAATAGCAGATCTACAAGCTCGTAGCTTGTAGGTCTGCTATTTATTTTTTTTATCGTGAAAATGTGGGGCAAATTTTTGAATATATATTCTTTCAGAGCGAACGTTTTTTAACTCAAAGCTTTGCTTTGAGTCCCTGGAGGTTTTTCAGAAAACTGTCAGGATTTAGAAGACTCCGTCGAAGTGTCCTTTTTTTTTTTTTTTATCCACCTCAGGTCAAAATGGGTTAAACAAAGGGTGGTTATTATCTGTTTATCATCAGATTACATTTCGCCGGTAATTTGGGTCACGGTCTAAAGTCATGAAAAAGGTCACAATTGTTTTCCCAGCCACTCAGTCAGACACGGTCCAATGTACGGTACGGTTACATTGGACTTGTCTTAACACATTTAGACAGGAGGCCGATTCTAAAAAATAAAAAAGTCTTCTAAATCCTAAAAGGTTTTCTGAAAGAACCTATGTTTCTATGTCAGTGGTGCTCAACCTTTTACATGGACCCCCATCTGAAAATATTGAGAAAAGAAATAGCAGACCTACAAGCTCGTAGCGTGGCACTCAGTGCCGCACTACGAGCTTGTAGATCTGCTATTTTTCAAAAGCTAAAGTATGACATAATCCTTAAAACACCAAAAGGGGTGAGATCCACCTGACCACCCAGGAGGAGAACCCCACCTCTCTTCTGTTTAAAACGGGGGCGTTTTAATTTGTTGTTCCTGGCAGGGTTTAAAAGGTTGTTTCTTTTTGGTTAAAACAAAAAAAGTATTTTGTTAAAAGGTCAAATGATAGTAATCATTGCTACAGAGTTGTTTGTTCAGCTCTTTAATAAAACAGAAAAACACATTCTCAGGTGGGTGGCCTTTAATTTCAGCCGATGGTGGGACAACGTCGGGGTCTTTGATCTACACGTCTTAAAGTGTCTTCAGAAGTGAATGTTGTGAGCTTGTAGATCAGCTACTTTTGCCATTTGTAGTATGAAGTTGTATAATTTATATAGGCTTTACGTTGTTTTAAGCAATTCTGGGCGGGGAACACTTTACGTTTTAGGAATGATGTTATACTTTAGCTATTGAAAAATAGCAGATCTACAAGCTCGTTAGTGCGGCACCGAGCTTGTAGATGACTATCGAGGACTATTTTTTGAAAATTCTTGAAAATGTGGCAAAAAATCTTTGAGTACAATATTCTTTCAGTGACGGAGGCGTTGAATGGATGAATATGTTCGTACTTAGCAGAGAAAGAATTGATGAATACATCATCATCATACTGAGATCACAGTCTCTTTGATCTTCATATTAGTGGAACGTGTCATCGAGAGCTTTGTGTTCTTGTCATGGAGCCTTTTGGGACGACAGGGCGTGGAACGTTTTAACGGTCTTTACGGTTACGTCTGCGTCTCATTGTCACCCAGACGCCAACGGTTCCCATCTGTGGTCGATAGATTCCAGACTGTTCCACCCCGCTCTCTCTCCGCAGAGAGGGACTGAAATTAATTTAGAATTTATATATGCCGTGTAAACTTTGGCCTATGACGGGCGGGGGTCTGTGTTGAGAGCTCTTCACGGGTCACCCCGATTCCACAAAATACCCAACAGAACCGACCCGAGACCTGGTCCGACCCCGTCCCACGTGCAATGCATCAAGCTGCACATCAGGAGCAATTAGGGGTTCAGAGTCTTGCTCAAGGACACTTCGACACTAACTTTGGGGGAGCACCGGGTTCGAACTGGCAACCTTGCGGTTACCATCCGGCCACTCTACCCCTGAGAGCATGTTGTTCCCAGAGCCTCCTCCTCACCTAGACACCATGGTGAACACCACCCTAAACACAGCCCAGAACATGTCGTCCTCCTCACCTAGACAGGCTGCGGCTCCCACCATGGCGTAGAGCCCCGGGGTGATGCAGTCGGCGCCCGGCGAACACCAGCCTTTGAAGATGAACCAGTCGTGGTTGTAGTAGGCCAGCTGCTCCATGCCCACGCCCAGCAGACGGCCCGCGATGGCGCCCACCGCCATGCTGGGGATGAAGAGACCCGACGGGACCTGGAGGGGGGGATGGAGGGACACGTTAACCCATTCTGACCTGAGATCAGATTCATATGAGGTTTCCACTGGACACACACTGGTCTGATTAACCCATTCTGACCTGAGATCAGATTCTAAAAATGTTAGTCGTTCTTCGATTTTTAAAAAATAGCAGACCTACAAGCTCGTAGCGCGCCACTCGGTGGCGCGCTATGAGCTTGTAGATCTGCTATTTTTCAATAGCTAAAGCATAACATGATGCTAACACCAAAATGGGTTCCCGTTCAGAATGGGTTAAAAACCTGACGGGACCTACAATTTACAATTTAGGCATTTAGCAGACGCGACTAATCCAGAGCGACTTACATTAAGCAAGAACAAAAAAAGCATGGGAATAGGTCACATAAAAACATTTATCATGAAACATTCGTAAGCTAAGAAAGTATAACAGTGGAATATCTATATAATGAAACTATACATATAAACTATACATCTATACTACTATGCTATACATATGTACTATGACGTGCTATGACTACATACAATGCAATTATAGTGCTGTCTACATAACATGCTATAAGTCTGTATCAAATGCTATCTAAGCATTTACGTAGACCTGTAGGGAGATGGACGGACCTGTTAAAAACCTGAGGCCCGTTCTACAAATGTGACTGAGGGACTGCCATTGGATTTTTTTTAATTTTCGTTTTTTCATGTCATATGGAAGCAGGGAATCATAGCTTCAAATTGACATATCGGTTGTTCAGTTTGACCCACCAGTTTTGGAGATATGGCTTATAGAGTAATGTCTTGCAGAAAACAGCGAGTTGAGAAAACAGGCTTGAAAGGTTCAGTTCTGTGGTCTCTAACATTACACCTAAAGTAGCTACATGTTTAAGCATTTATTTCATATTTACATGTCAATTTCAGCTCTGACACTTATTTCAGACATGCTCTAGTCTAGTGTATGTGAAGAGTCTGCCTGCGCTATTAACTTAACAAAATACGTTTTTCTCCTCTTGTGGTGTTCAAGTCAACTCCTTCACCTCTTCAGTTGTTCTTAACCATAAAAAAAAGGAAAACTGATTTTCTTCATGAGGAACAGCTACGTCTTCCTCACAATGTGTTATATCTCAGAGTACAACAAGACGTTTGGCGCGCAGCACGCTCAGCACCTTGAGGGGTTTCTGGAATGCACAACCGACGATGTGCATTACACTCAAATCACTGGTGGAAGCCACCGTTGTGAAGAAGATGGATTCAGACAGATCCTCCATGTTCCTCCTTCAGGCTTTTCTCTCTGTCTGTGTTTAGTGTCTTAATCATACAGCGTTTAGCTGTGATTTAGCTGTGCGTTTAGTGTACGGTACTTAAATGTTTTACAGGCTCAGCCCTGAAGTTGCTCAAGTGCGTTTTGGTCACAAGAACATCGTCAGTGTCATGTTGTTTTTAAGGTTAAAAAAAAAAAGACTTGGGGAATGCTTACAATTGGGAAAAGATTTGGGTTAAGGTTAGGCATTAAAAGGTAAGTTTAGGGGTTGAAGTTACAGTTATGTCTGATACATTAGTAGTTGCAGGCTTTGCTTGGTGTCTGCGTAAAACCAATTATACAACGGGTCGTTTCAAATCTAATTTAGTTTCTAATCAAAACATAGAAATCAGCTGCTCTGTTCTCCCAGAGCGCAGCAGACTGGGTTGCTAGGGCTAGCAAATTTTCTTGGGATATTTGTGGTCGTAGTGGCTACATCTGTCATTAAAAAAAAACGATTTTATTTTAGCGAATATCTTAGTTTTAAGGGTGACTGTTGTATAATTGCAATATTACACTCGAGGGTGTTCTTTATCATCATTAATGCACGTCTGCTCTGCATTTCGGAACTCAACTGCATTAAGGATAACTCAGGCTTAGGCCATTTCTAAAACTGAAGTCCTGAATGATAAAAGAAAAGCCTCCTCATACTCAAAGCGGGGCAAAAAGATCTGATTTGTGCACAGCACTGATCTTTGGTATGCAAGTATAAAAAAATTAAAATAGAAAAAACACACACACACACACACACACTGTCTCACACACACACACACACAGTGACGGTAAGAACCAGAGGGAGTTCAGTGTTCCCGCAGATAACCTCAAAGCAGAGATGTTTTAACTCTGACACATGCAGTTAAGACATCATCCCTTCAACATCTTTCTTCCTCTGCAAGGCATTAAGACGATGCTGGATCACTGGCTGTAATGCCTTCTGATTGATGTGCTGTTTGGAGACGGGGTATGTGCGTGAGAGAGTGTGTGCGTGACTGCGTGTGTGTGAGAAAGTACTTGTGCTTGTATGAGCATTTGAGAGAATGAAAGCAAAAGAGCATGTGCGTGTGAGGGAGAGATTACGTGATCCACACACACACACACACACACACAGGGAGCCTACCTTCATGCCGAAGGTGACCACAGTGACCATCATCTTGAACAGCAGAGCGAGGGACAGCTGCCACAGCGCCGTGTACAGACCCTGGTCCGCTGGTCTGTCCGCCAGCGTGTTACCTACGCCCGTCTCTGATAGGTTGGCAGGCTGGGGGGGAGAGAGAGAGAGAGAGAGAGAGACACAGAGAGAGAGAGAGACAGAGACTTTTTTACAACTTTTTATAAAACCCTATATTTACAAACTAAAAAAAACACTTTACTTGTTTTCAGTCAAACATTCATGTCATTCATGAACCATGGGCATTTTGCATGAAGCTTGAAACAAATCAAAACAACATCATTATTCATATTCAAAACCATTTTTGGCACTAAGCTAATGCAGAGGGTTCATCCAATGACATGCTGCTGCTGCCCCTGAACCCCCCCCCTACACACCCAGTCCTCCTCCACACCCAGCCCGTCTCATTCAACACCCAGCCCGTCTCATGTTCAGTATCCTTCATAGACAGTTTTTCGATGCACAGATCTGGGAAACAACCCACAAGGCAAGGTGACATCAGCCCCAGCAGATCAGCTACTGCTCCTGCATCCACCGAGCTTCGACCAGCTACATCCAACAGTTCCACCATGACCAGCTACATCCAACAGTTCCACCATGACCACCATGAGTCACACAGGCTGTGAGTGAGCCCCGATTGTTGGACTGTGATGAAGGTTCATCCTGGCCATTCCAACCAGAGGAACCAGAGAATCAGAGCCTATACACGGAGCAGGCTCCACCCTTGCCCAGTTCACAAGTGGCCGGCTGTATCATTGTCCAGTTAATCTGCAAGTCCATTAAAGACAAAACCAAGTGCAAAAGAGGACCCATGCAGCGCACAGAAGGAACCCAGCGGCACCACCACCATCACACTAGCCACTTTTCAAGTTCCAATTCCGCATCAACCCTCTGCACCAATTTCTTCACTCTGACATTTTCTTCTGTTAACTTCATGTTCTGCCTGGGCAGCCTTCACAAAACCCTTTCTATCTGGGAAGTACTTTTCAACTTGGATCAGTCTCATGTTTTTTTGTTTTCAGCAAAAACTGTTTCATTTCTGACACCCCATAAACATGTTTCTTTTTTTTTTTACACATTTCACATTTTTACACGTTTCATCATCACTCACCCAACCACAAGTACTCACTCCCTAAACTGTATCCCACCACACCACACTACACTCCCCCCCCCCCCCTCCCACACACACACACACACACACACACACACCCTACCTGTTTGTATCCACAGAGCTGCGAGGAGTCGAGCAGAGAGCAGTCGTTGAACAGCTCAGATATGAGCTCCGCTCCGCTCATCCTGGTGTAGCTGTTGGGGAACGACACCAGCGCCGTGAAGCCGGCCACCACCAGGACCTCCACGATGGGGTAGTGACCCAGACGGGTGGTCTTACCTGGGGAGGAGAGGCCACACAGAGAGGGGGCGACATTTAGTAGTGACCCAGACGGGTGGTCTTACCTGGGGAAGCAGCTTTTTGCTTCTACGGGCCGACGGCATGGAAGAAACTCCCACTGTACCTTCGACAGGCAGCCTCTGTAGACATTTTTAAAGCACATCTCAAGACCCACTTCTAACACCCTTGCTTTTAATTGATCTTTTATTTTTTGTTATTCATGTCCTCCCTGTATTGCATTACTGCTTTTTTTTATGTTTATGCCTTGCTTTTCTTTTCTTATTTTCTCCATTGCTCTGTAAAGCACTTTGAGCTGCATTTCATGTCATGTTTATACAAATAAAGTTTTATTATTATTATTATTTAGTAGTGACCCAGACGAGTGGTCTTACCTTAGGAGGAGAGGCCACACAGAGAGGGCTTTATTTAGTAAACCACAGAGAATCACGCAATTCATACGCAAGGCACGAGCAGCAAACGTTTAGCGTGACAGACAGACAGCGCAAGACTGTGATAACAGCAAGACAATATGGTTGCTGTCGGCTTATAATTGAACATTCACACACTTGTGAGGGGCGTTCTTATACGTCATCATACATAATCTCATTCTGGCCAATTACAATTTGAGTCCTCACTTTTGTCATCAAATCTTTGTGTCATCAAAATTGTTGTCTTTTGTGTTGCACAAAAACCCCTCAGAACTAGTCATAGGAAACGGTATCAAAACGATGTTTGTGTTTACACAAAGCCTCAAAGCTATGGATATAGGAGGGGCTAGCGCTTCTCTAAAATAGCAGATTTGCATCTGCTATTTTCACTACTTTTGTGCGACACTTGTATGATGAGGTATGTAAGGGAATTAAGTTACAAAAGAACATAAAAGCTGAAACATGGAGACGAGAGGTTTCGAGAGAGAGAGAGAGAAAGTCTGGGATATTGAGAAACGAAGCCAGAGGGAGGATAATGAGAAAGAGGACACATCCGTCTGCTACACATGAGAAAGCAAAAGGTAGACGTTGTGTGGGAGCGTGCCATTTACAATTTAGGCATTTGGCAGACGCTCTTAATCCAGAGCAAGAACAAAAACATGGTAATACATCAAAATAGTCAGCATGAATCATACGTATATGTCGAATATCTACATAATGAAACTATACATAAACACTATAGACTAGAGTGCTATGTCTATGTCTACCTCAAATGCTATATAAGTTACATAAGTATACGGTTACTGAGGCTAGGGCAAGTGCTACATCAAGTGCTACTACGGGGCTAAGATGGAGTCTGAAGAGGTGGCTTTTCAGACTACGGCGGAACATTGGGAGTGAGTCTGCGGTTCTGATTGTAATATGGGAAGTGCTTTCCATAGTTTTGGAGCCAGAAGGGAGAAGAGTTTGGGACGTGTGGAGCGTTGTTTGTTGTCCCGGCGTTTTTTAGTGAAGTTACTTCCAGTTTCCCTGCATTGGCTGATCTGAGCATGCAGGAGGGTTTGTGTGTGTGTGTGTGTGTGTGTGTGTGTGTGTGTGTGTGTGAAACAGAGCCGAGGACAATGTGCAGAAACAATCATCATGTGGTTCCTCATCGTTTCTCGATGACACGTTACGATCAATAATCTTGTCACCACCGCCCGGTCTGCAAAACGAACGGTCCACTTCACCGCCGTCCCTTTCCTTTCCCTTCACCAGCAATGTCTTCTCTCCCACATTATTTGTTCATTTTAATACTTAGTGCTGTAATTATCCAATATTAAGAGGGCTAGTATTTCATGTAATGCGTTAACCCATTTAGACCCGAGGACGATTCTACAAAATGCCGTTGTAAATCTTGACAGTTTTCTGAAAGATTTCTAAAGTTTCTTTGTCAGTGGTTCTCAAACATTTTCATGTCAAGGACCCCCAAAAATATATGTAATATGCCGCCGACCCCCCATCTGAAAATATGTTGTTCCAGGGACCTTCCAGAAGCAAAGATTTGAGCTAAAAAAACGCTCTGAAAGAATATATATTCAAAGATTTGCGCCACCTTTTCAGGATCTTTCAAAAACAGCAGACCTATACAAGCTCATAGCCGCGGCGTAGATCTGCTGTTTCTCAATAGCCTTAAAGCGTTAAAACATAATGCTTTAAAACACCAAAAAGGGGTTCCCGCCCCGACCGGGTTAAGAGGGCCAGTATTTCATGTGAAGCATTAGCGTCGTGGGGCCTGTGGCCCGCGTGGTTTTGTCATCCTGATTGCTGCTGACAGAACATATCACGGAGAACGGGCCTGCCTCACAGCTGCTGGTCTGTGTCAAAACACTGTCTTTATTCATTATAATTTAATTATGTACACCAAGACGTCACAAAGCGCCCGGTCAGCTCGGCTGGGATAGAACACTCCGTTTTTTAGAGAGAGGGAGATGGAGGTTCAGAGACAGAGACTCGGGAGAAAGACAGACCAAGCCAAGAAGCGGCAAATAGATTCAGATACGGGAGAGAAGAGAAGAATGGAGGCTGACTATATTAACACATTTTGGGGCGGGAACCACTTTTTGGTGTTTTAAGCATTACGTTATACTTTAGCTATGGAGAGAATGCACATGCATGCTTTTCCCTTCAGGGCACGCCCCCCCCCCCTCATCTAGACTGAGTGGCAAAACATTGAGCAGCATAGAGTGACTTTGGACTTTGAAATCTTTGAATATATATTCTTTCAGAGCGAACGTTTTTAACTCAAATCTTTGCTTCTGGGGGGGTCCCTGGAACAACATATTTTCTCGTTCAATAGGAATTTGTATCCAATTCCATGCTGTATTGATGTTGGTACCATTAGGAGAGATAACAGGAAAATGTTGATCAAAATAACAATTATTCTACATTCTCTAATTGTGTAGACAGTCGTTTTTCACAGTCATTTTCACATCATGGACCCCCAAAAATATATAAATGTATTTGACCGCCGACCCCCATCTGAAAATATGTTCTTCCAGGGACCCCCGCCCCCCCCCCCCCCGCCCAGAAGCAAAGATTAGAGTTAAAAACGTTCGCTCTGAAAGAATATATAATATTCCAAATTTGCGCCACATTGTCACGGTTTAAAAAAAATAGCAGACCTACAAGCTCATAGTGCGGCACTCGGTGCCGCAACTATGAGCTTGTAGATCTGCTATTTTTCAATAGCTGAAGTGTAAGATAATGCTTGAAACACCAAAATGGTTCCTCTCTCTCTCTCTCTCTGTCTGTGTACTCACGCCTCTTGCACCAGGCGATGTTGGCCTTGATGAACAGCGCCCCCCAGAGGCCTCCGAAGATGCCCAGCAGGATGAAGGGCACCAGCTCCAGGAGGTGCCAGGGCGCGTGGAACTCCACGTAGAACAGCACCAGGCGGCTGTTCCCGAACGGGTTGATGGAGCGCAGCGTGAACGCCGCCACCAGGGCGGCGAAGAAGGACCGCCACAGGGTCTTCAGGGGGAAGTAGTAGCTCACCTGGGAGGGGGGGGAGGGGGAGAGAGAGAGAGAGAGACAGTAGTTTTTTTTTTTAGGGATGAACCGAAAGGGAAATTCTTGGCCGAAAACCGAATACCGAATATGATTAATAATATATATTTTTTTTTCCTACCATTGCTGTCATGGCCGTACCTTAAAAAGCTACCTGATTAATGACAAAATTATGGGTCCATAAAACATTTATTCAGCTCTTTTGAATGCATTAATTGCATATACACTATTCGATGATATATTTTCTGCCTATTGGGGCCAAAACCGAATAGGCCGGAAAAATACATTTTTAGCCATTTTCTTCAAATATTTTCTGCGGCCGAATATTCGGTCCATCACTAGTGTTTTTTATAGTTTTATCCTCGTAGCAGATTTTGTATTGAATTGTACCCATTCTACAAACTGTGAAAACAATTTCCCATCAATCAATCAATCTCCAGTAGTACCTCCTCCAGGCTGAAGAGAACGCCTCCTATTGGTGCTCCAAAGGCCACGGACACGCCCACCGCCGCTGCTGCCGATAGAACCTATGACATCACCAAACCATCAAATAATCATTTGTAAACAAACCATCAAATAATCATTTGTAAACAAAATTTGTAAATAAACTTGTAGATCTGCTATTTTTGAAAAATCCTGAAAATGTGGCACAAATCTTTGAATATATATTCTTTCAGAGCGAACGTTTTCAACTCAAATCTTTGCCTCTGTGGGGAGGAGTCCCTGGAACAACATATTTTCAGATGGGGGTCGCAGCCAAATACAGATAATCATTGGGGGCCTTGACATGAAATATTGAGAACCACTGACATAGAAACATAGCTTTTTCAGAAAACTGTCAGGATGTAGAAGACATTTTTAGAATCTGATCCCAGAATGGGTTGAGACCAGTAGAAGGTTGAAGTGGTTCCTCACCTCTCTCCTCTTGGCCTCGTTCTTCCTGTACTTGGTGAACAGGTGACAGAGGATGTTGGCGCAGCAGCAGGCCACGTGCACCAGGGGGCCCTCTTTCCCCAGGCTGAGGCCCGACGACACGGCCAGGACCAGCGTGATGGTCTTGATGATCAGCGTCCACTTCCCCAGGTAGCCCCGGATGATGAACCCGCTCAGGATGGTCTTGATCTGAAAACACACCACGATGGAAGGAAGACTTTACTTTATTTGTTTATTTGGACAGGAACAATGCATATTAAGAGTTTGACGGCTGCTAATTGTTTAATCCAGTGTTCCACCGTGTGTAAAACGCTATACCAGACATTTGTTTAATGCGTTTTAATTAGCCGTTTTAAAATAATTAAAAAGAAACAGCAGGATTTATCCGGGACCCGATGACGAGGCCGTCACGTTATGATGACGAAACCGGAAATCTGGGCTGCTACGGCTTCTGGGAAATTGAACAAGTGAATGAGAGGGGAGAGACAATCTTGGCTCGCTTTGCTCTTTGTCTGTGACCCGGATCAAGGAAGTGGCTTTTTTTTGTCGGCTCAATAACCAATGCGGGCAGTGTTTACTGTTTACTAGCAAATTCTTCTGCGTTATGCTGCAAAGGTAATAAAACGATCTCGGCATCGTAGAATATTTGATTAAAATGCGGGTAAAGCGTTTTATGGAGTCAAACTGTTATAATACACCGGAGTTTTCATCTGCAGTCCTCACACAGAAACAGAAAACAGACAGGAATACATTTACATAACGTTACATAGGGAACACAGCATAAAAATACACCTCAAACAAGATCACAAATGGTTGCAGCTTTGGTTTTCAAGCAACCATCTTTTCAGATTGAATTTAAAAGATGGAAATGTAGCACAATAATCCCTTATACGCAGAGGAAGGCCATTCCATGCTACACAACCCTGTACTGAGAGGACATTTTGACTGAATGTTGTTTGCGACGGATGAACAGGGAGGAGAGGAAAGAGGGGGAGAGAGAGAGACCGAAACTAAATCACGAAAATGTGATGTTCACGGTAAAAAAAAATGGTTTGAAGCAAAAGTGTCGCTAAAGCAGGCAGTGACAGAGTAACAGACTGTCTGGCAGTGAAGTTGAGTGACTGTACACAGTGTACAGTATACAGTAGATTGAGTAATGCACTCAATCTCTCGCGGTATACTTTCAGGAAGCTACCAAGAAAAATAATTGTTTTAAAATAACAACAATAAAAACACAGACCTCAGCAGAGGAGCCTGGAAGCGATTTGGTGCGAGATTTCGAAATAATAATATGGCCCCCCGACGACAGTAGGATTATAAACAAAAAAACAACGACACTAAGTATTAAGCAACAGCAAACAAACATCACCAAACTGTTTCCTCCTGTGGCAGCCAGACACTGTGGCTTTTTACTCTGGCTTAGCATTAGCGAATAACATGACAGAATATAGAACATTACGAAGGATTTAATAACAGTAACAGACCTCAGGCAGTGTGCGCGCGTGTGTGTGACTGTGCGTGTGCGCATGCGTGCGTTTATACATTACTTCTTAGATACAGTAGGAGCATGTGGTGTATGCACTAACTCAGTGGTTTTCAACCTTTTTTATATCAAGGCACATTTTTTTCCAAGCAGACCCAAAACTAAAGAATATGTTGTTATCGTTGGATAAGATTGTATATATTATATATACTGTATTGATACAGTACTTGTACCATAGGAGAGAAACCAGTAAAACTGCCTAAACCTAACCCTAAACTTCCGTAAAACTAACTTCAGAGAAGTTACTAGATTTAGCCTCAGAGACTAGAAACTTTTAGTAATTACAGTAAAATATCTTAGCAACACAGGCTTAGTGTTACTTTTAGTAGAACATTCTGATTTAAACTCAGTCTTTGAACACACCATTGAACTTTAGGCCTACCAATAGTCTTAGCCAACTAAACATTATGGGCTCCATTTTCGTCACCACTAAACCCCTTATCCCTAAACTTCTTTGCCTTTTATTTACTATTTTGAAAAGCATTTTTGAATAGTTCAACTACATCTACATTGACACGTTGTGAGCTGGTAGACTGGCCATTTTAACTATTCAAAAATGTTTTGCAAAATAGTAAAAAAAGGCAAAGAAGATTAGGGATAAGGGCTTTAGCGCGGCGGTGACGAAAATGGAGCCCTAACACCGTCATAAGAGGAACTAAACAGACTCTTCTTCAACAAAGATGGCGAAAGCAAACATTCTTTGTTCTGTATTTACAGTATACATACAATAGTATGGTACAGAACACTGAAGTCCTTAAACCAGAAACCTAACCTCAGTAAAACTATGCCTGCTTGGGAGCCAATCGGACACATGGTAAGGCGGGTCTTAACCTAGAACACAGGTGGGATTCATAATCACGTCTCGTAGTGTGTTCCTGAGATCATGATGTCACTGTGAGCTCATCTCTGGTATTCTAGAGATTATAGAGCGTCGCAGTCCCGCCCCCTACCAGGGCCCAGGAAATGATTCCCTATTCATTTTCCCCATAGACATTTCAAAAAGTATTTGTTTAAAGACCTTTTAAGTGTCGTACAAAGCCAACTCCAATTTTCCAACACCAACACAATTTTTTGGGCCGAACAAATAATTAGAAAGAAGAAAAAAATGGCAGGTTACAACACTTTTCTTCTTTGTAATTATTTGTTTGGTCCAAAATAGTGATTATTGTCATGATTTGTCACAACTTGAGTTGGCTTTGTACAATGCTTTAAATAAATATATTTTGAAATGTCTATGAGGAAAATCCATTGGGGGCGGGACTGCGACGCTCTATTCTAATGTCAGTGCGAGCTCAGCTCAGGTATTCCCTGAGATTATAATGTCAGTGTGAGCTCACCTCTGGTATTCCCAGAGATCATGATGTCAGTGTGAACTCACCTCTGGTATTCCTGGTATTCCAGACATTATGATGTCAGTGTGAGCTCACCTCTGGTATTCCCTGAGATCATGATGTCAGTGTGAGCTCACCTCTGGTATTCCCAGAGATCATGATGATGTCAGTGTGAGCTCACCTCTGGTATTCCTGAGATCATGATGTCAGTGTGAGCTCACCTCTGGTATTCCTGAGATCATGATGTCAGTGTGAGCTCACCTCTGGTATTCCCAGAGATCATGATGTCAGTGTGAGCTCACCTCTGGTATTCCCAGAGATCATGATGATGTCAGTGTGAGCTCACCTCTGGTATTCCTGAGATCATGATGTCAGTGTGAGCTCACCTCTGGTATTCCCAGAGATCATGATGTCAGTGTGAGCTCACCTCTGGTATTCCCAGAGATCATGATGATGTCAGTGTGAGCTCACCTCTGGTATTCCTGAGATTATGATGTCAGTGTGAGCTCACCTCTGGTATTCCCGACCCACAGGCGTACGGAGCGAAGGCTCTGACCAGGATGACCGCCAGGAAGGAGAACAGCAGAGCCCAGAACATGTACATCAGATAGTTGAGGATGTAGGCGAACGGGCCCTGGAACGAACACACACACACACACACATTTCGATTTCTTTATTTGAATCCACAAATTAGAATAAATTTAACAAGGAAACAAATATAACAGGGTTGACAGTTCATGTTCACTTAAGGATACACATGGCACCTCCTCCTCCACACAGACAAACTGCCTATAACAGCCGAAACAGAACAGTATTTGGCAAGTTGCTTTTTGTCATGCCAGCTATTCTTAGACCACTCATGGTCAGTTTATGCACATGGCCCAGGCTTCCGAATATCAGTATGGCAAATCTACAGCGATACCCCAAGTTTGTTATACTTCCAAGTAATGGTTGATACTTAGAATATTTATCTTGGAATGCCTGGTCCATGTACAACACACACACACACACACACACACACACACACACACACACACACACACACACACACACACACACACACACACACACACACACACACACACACACACACACACACACACACACACACACACACACACACACACACACACACACACACACACACACACACACACACACACACACACACACACACACACACACACACAGTTTGGTATACAAATGGGGTCTATTTGGTTTGGCGATAATTTTCTTTAGCAGATCTAACAAGCTCGTAGCACGGCACTCTGTGCCGCGCTACGAGCTTGTTTCTCCATTTATTTAATTATTTTCCAATAGCTAAAGTATAACGCAATGCTTTAAAACACCAAAAGGGGTCCCCGCCCAGAATGGGTTAAGAACTTTAGATCATAAATAGTGAGTGACATCAAAACTAGTTCAAGGTGTCAATAAACTATTCAAGTAAATAAACACAAAGCCAGTTTGGTGTTATTTGACATCCATGAAATCATTAATAAATAATGAAAAACACAGCACTGTGCTTTGAAATGTCATGACAACTTTGCACCACTAGATGGGGCCCAAGCACTGGGCATCTATATAGTAGGCCTGTTGTATTGCAATATCAGAAGAGTACAGTACATAGGAAGGTTGTGTGTGTGCTCACTGCTCACAAATAAAATAATTAATTATTATACATCACCACTATTCCACCACATTAACCCATTTTGACCTGGGAACGATTCTATAAATGTCTTCTAAATCCTGACAGTTTTCTGAAAAGCCTCATGTTTCTACAGTATGTCAGTGAAAAATATTTTAAAAGATTATATGAATTTGGCCGCCAACCCCCATCTGAAAATATGTTGTTCCAGTGACCCCCCCTCCTCCCAGAAGCAGAGATTTGAGTTAGAAACGCTCACTCTGAATTCTGAAAGAATATATATTCAAATATGTGCGCCCTTTTTTCCCCGATTTTTCAAAAATAGCAGACCTACAAGCTCGTAGCGTGGCACTCGGTGCCGCGCTATGAGCTTGTAGATCTGCTATTTTTCAATAGCTAAAGCATAACATAATGCTTGAAACACCAAAATGGGTTAAACCATTATTAGGACACTATTTTTGAAGAATCGTGAAAACGTGTGTAAAATGTCTTCTTGTAAATTAAGAAAATGCAGATGTTTAACAAGAGTGTAAAATTAATAATAATAATAATAATTAATTTTACGCTCATCTCACCTCATTGGTCCCTGCCATCAGCTCCGCCCAGCTCTTCCACTGCGGACACTTGTCCCTCTCCTGAAAGGTCGTCTCATTGGACGTCCAGCAGCAGTGCTCGTGGTTGAACCAGAAGCCGTTCAGACACACCCCCTCCTTCATGTCCGTCAGCCAATGGGCTGAGATGTCGATACCGCCGGCCAGAGCGCCTGAGGGGAGATGGTGGGGGGTTGTTTATATGTTTATAGTCGTTACCACGACAACGGACAGCACGGATAGTGATGCCACACGGATGTCGCCAGAGTGACGGACAGCGCGGGCAGTGACATCAGGTCACACATACATAATGGCCGTGGGTACGGCTCAAGGCTAACTGTGGAATAAGTTAGCGACCACCGAGGAGGATCAAGAACGAGCCAAGTACGAGCTCCAGAAACGTACAGAAGCCAAACAGAAGCCTCAGTCAGATCTAACGGCCGTTAGATCTACACGTTTGAGCCCTCGTGTATTTCTAGGCCTTTCCCGCCGGAGAACTCTGTCCTCCACAAGAAGCCGTAGAAGGTGCTCAAGTGATAGCTGAGCTCAACATAAGAGAGCCCGACATTGCAACTGGTCCCTCCAGCTTTACAACCTGGACGTTCCTACAACAGTAGTTGTTGTTTATTCCTCATCCCAGTAACTCTGTAACATGTCCTCCCAGCTGGCATTCCATAGTTTTTATTCCTTATCCCAGTAACTCTGTAACATGTCCTCCCAGCTGGCATTCCATAGTTTTTATTCCTTATCCCAGTAACTCTGTAACATGTCCTCCCAGCTGGCATTCCATAGTTTTTATTCCTTATCCCAGTAACTCTGTAACATGTCCTCCCAGCTGGCATTCCATAGTTTTTATTCCTTATCCCAGTAACTCTGTAACATTCCTGTCCTCCTATAAATCATGTCCTTGCACTTTGTTCCGGATAAGAGTGGTTTAAATTGTAACTGTACTTTAGGTACTGATTGCTATATAATCACATCGTTCTGTCTTTTTTTATAGACCTATATATGTTTTTATGCATCTTGGCTGCAGTAATTAAAAATAAGAAAAGAAAAACAAAAAAGGTAAAAACATTTTCACGCTACAAATGTGTGCATATACATCCCATGGACTTAGTCAACAGATACAAAGCTTCTGCTGTGGTTATACTGCCCTCTAGTGCAATGTACATGTATCATCAGTACTGACATGATGTACATCTGAGCTGCCCCACTCTTTCATTTGTGTGTGTGAGCGTGCGTGCGAGCGTGCGTGTGTGCGTGCGGGCCTGTGTTTGTGTGTGTGTGTGTGTGTGTGTGTGTGTGTGTGTGTGTGTGTGCGTTACCTGACATCAGGCCCACCAGGAGCATCAGAAGCCATCCAGAGAAGGCGTCGCTGACACTTCTCAGCAGAGCTAATGTAGACGTTCTGCTTTTACTGGTGATCTGGAGGATGGAGGGATGACATCATAGAGTTAGAAAGCAGTAGTTCCCAAGACACCCAAATTCACACGTATTCAACCCCATTTGAAAAGGCACCCCCCTGCTTTCTAACATTATAAATGGAGAAAAGCACATGATCTATGAAGTGTGTGTGTATCTCTACAAATTAACAAACTGAACGCCAAAAGACTTTGCCTGCTATGTATGTTTAATTGTTTATCATACCTTTTCATTTTGCACAAAAAAAAAACGACAGGAACTGTAACCATTTTGGATACCAACGTCTCTACATTGCTCCATTTCATTGCTCCATTTCACCTCCATTTCACCCAAAAAACACGGATTCTCCCGTACCGACCGCAATGAAGCGAACGTCGGCAGCACACACATTGCTTCTGTCTGTGTCTTGCGACGGGTCACGGTGTGTGTGTGTGTGTGTGTGGTGTAACGCAGTGGTTCCCAAACCTTTTGGTGTCAAGGACCTACAGTACCTCTCTGTGGCGGTCCCGGTCCTTGCTCTTCTCCCTGACCCAGTCGATGGTGTTGAAGTCCTCGTAGGTCCCCACCCCGGGGACGGGGTCTTCTAGGGGGTCCACACACTTACTGCCCCCCGGACCCCCCAACCCCCCCGGGACCCCCGGACCACTGCCGTTCATAACGGAGGACGGCCTGCCGCTGTCTGTCTGCTCCTCGTAAGACCCTGGGAGAGAGACACAGAGACACAGAGAGAGAGAGAGAGAGACAGACAACTAAATGAAAACTAATGATGACAAAAACTAAATATATACTAAATATACAGTATATACAAAAAGACTACAAATATTGACAATTTCGTCAACAAAGAAAAACTAAACTAGACTAGTCATTTTGCACTTTGTTTTATGCTGAAAATAGCAGATCTACAAGCTCACAATGCATTGCAGCGCAACCGAGCACAACACGTTGTGGGCTTATAGATCGGGTTATTTTCAAGTGTAAAATCAGTCATTACGACGGCATCAAGGCCTGCCAAAATACACACACACACGTCTGTATGGTACAGTCCAAACACACACACGCCGGCACAGTGGACACACACACACACACACACACACACACACACACACACACACACACACACACACACACACAAACAGACCGAAATGATAATAAGTGATGCATGTGAGAACACATGACCGGGCTCAGGGGAAACGATACATTTGACTGCATACAGTAATCTACTGTTATTAAGCACAGCAACCACTTTAAGCCAGTGGTTCAAGAGCCTGGAGTCCACCAGGGACCTATACTCGGCACCCTCTCCTTTATTCCCCTCTCCACTCTACACCGAATCTCTTTGGTGAAAACAGGGCAAGGACGGTGGTGGTCCCCATTATTCTGTGAAAATGTTTCCACGGTTTTCTCAAAATAAGCCAATAAGATAGCAGATCTACAAAAGCTCTGTTGTTACTTACACGCTATTTTTGCCCCACAGTAAACTGTCATATGATTACAGTATAAAATCAGGCTTTAAGTGGATAAGTGGTTAACGAGCAGAAACAGGAACTGTACAGAGAAAGCGTCCCTTACACTTACAGTACTGACCATTGACAGTTCTATTGCACGTAGCTGGCTACTGTACTGTATGACTATGTACAGTACAGTACAGTACAGTACACACATACTGTACTGTATGAGTTAGGGTTGTTCCCGATCGGATCGGGTGATCGGAAATCGGCTCCGATCACATGATTTTCAAAAGATCGGAAGGGCGGAGGTCGACCTCATGCCCTCACTGGGCTGCGTTCACACATTCAAGACATCTGTCTTGTGTCTGTGTCGGGTCTGTGTTTAATGGCCGCGCCAATGCATTTCCAATCAAAGCTGTGTTCAGACAGCTTAGGTACAGTACACACTTACTGTACTGTACTGTACTGTACACACTCACTGAACATACATGGGATAACAGACAAATATAATCTCATGATGATTATATAATCTTCAAATACTGTAATCCTTAATATCTTAAAATAACCAATATCCGAAAATAGCCGATCTACAACCTAAGCTCACAGCTGAATTTGACTGAATTTCTATCTCTCACACACACGCACGCACACACACACGCACGCACACACACACGCACGCGTCGCGTACATACACGCACAAAGACTCCTTGGGAAAAGTGCTTTGCACCAGCAACCAGTCAATTCTTATCGACCTCAAGAAATACGTATAACAAACAATTGTGTATTGTAACATGTTTCACAGACGCATATATCGATAACTCACTCCCACACAATGCTGTGTTGGTGAGCGTTTAAAATAGACAAAACTTTCACCACATTCTCAAGTGGCAACGAGACAAAAGGCCTTGTTGCAACGTGGCAGAGGTCGGAAACTACTGAACGTGAACACACACTCACACACACACACACACACACACACACACTCACTCACACACACACACACACAATGGAAGTCCCCTGGCGGCGAATGAAACAATTGGTTAATCTGTTATGTCTTTAATGTGAGCATTCATACGAGACATCTTAATGATCTGACGGCAGGAGGGGGGGGGGGTGTGGCTTCCTGTCGAGTATGAGGATGTGAACAAATCATTTTGATATTTATGTGCTTCCATATTTCCAGATTCAACAGGTTTTGCAGTGATGGTGTGATGATGTTCCACAGACTGTGCTATAAATGTAACATTGAAAAGTTAAGAAACTGCTAAGAAATGCATGCAGGCAGACAGTCACCCAAGACAACCCCAACACGAACAGAGCCCATTTTGACAGCTGCTGTTGTTTAGCCTTGGCCTATAAACACAGTCTCACCGCATAGTTCTGTTCACCTAAAACCCTGGAACTACATAGGTTCTGCTCAGACCCTCAGAATGTCAGATGTCAGCATGGCAGCTATGCTAATTGGCCAATTACGAGTCAAACACCACATAGCGCTACGACACAATGCACATCAGACAATAAGCACTTAGCCCGTTAGCCCACACGTCCCCGAAGGCAGGAGATTTGTAGAAGATAATAACTCCCTACCACACAATGCAATAATAACATGAACTTAAAACGCCTTTGGCCGTTCATAGCCAGGCCGACACAATTAAGACTTCTTGTGTTTATTCTGTATTGTGGTTGCCTCATGTATTTTTTCTCCGACCCCTTATTACCACCATTTCATGTATTGTACAGTACAATATGATTGAGATTTCATTTTATACTTATTTTGGGGTTAATTATTAACTGCCATAAGTAGAAGTTACAGTAGTGTAGAAGTACAATTAGTATAAGTGACATACTAACCATTACAAACAGTACATACACAATATAGCCTATAGGAGATAGCTCCCTGTGTCCCTGCAGTGTGAGGTGGGGTGTGCCTGCTGTGTGTGAAAAAAACCAAATTATAAAACAGCAAAGGGAAAACTAGTATCTGACACATTGGAAAGAAGCAACACAAAAGCAGAGTAAACTAGAATGCTATCTGGCCCTAAACAGAGAATACACAGTGGCAGAATACCTGAGCACCGTGACCGACCCAAAACAAAGAAAAATCTTAACTAGGTACAGACTCAGTGAGCACAGTCTCGCGATCGAGAAAAGGCCGTCATAGGCAGACCTGTATCCCGAGAGAAGACAGACTATATATGCACCCACTGCACACTAAACGAAGTGAAAACCGAGCTACACTTCCTAACCATCTGTCCATTGTACCAAGACATCAGAGACACATACTTCCCACAGATTACAACCACACACGGAGATTTTGAAAACATGACCAATGACAAAAAACTCCCATATCTGCTGGGCGAAGTACAACAATGTGCAAACACAGCAGCAAGATTTGTGAGTTGCTGTGATAGGAGAAGGATATCAAATGGAACACAACCACCCTAAAGACTATTCATTGTGTATATTCCTGCACTATACCTGCATCGAGTGATCTTGGTACATAGAAGTTGATCTATTGAAGATTCTGACCTTCAAAGTACATATTTTTTGTTTTGATTGTATTGCTGTAATGTTCTTTCTGCTTTGGCAATGTAAACGTACGGTATGTTTTCTCATGCCAATAAAGCCCTTTGAATTGAATTGTGTGTGTGTGTGTGTGTGTGTGTGTGCACGGCACCACAGTGGCACAGGGATTTGCATACCTGAGCCTACTAGTCATTCAGGTTTTTAACGCTAAAGTGAGACGTTGAGAAGTGACACATCTGAACTGAGCAAACACCATAACCACACACTCTCTCTTTCAGTCCAGTGTGTGTGTGTGTGTGTGTGTGTGTGTGTGTGTGTGTGTGTGTGTGTGTGACTGTGTGTGTGTGTGTATTAACCCCAAATTGCATGCACGCACACACGCGCACACACACTAAAGTAACGCTTGTGACAAGCAACCTTTCCAGACATTCCTGTGCAGTGACATCGTCCGTACCTTTAGGTATAATTATTTATCTAGGTTATACAAGATAAAATGCTTACGCAGACAGAACTACAACCCCCAGCTATACTTTATAAACACTGAGTCAGCCCTATATCTAAATTCAGTCCATTACACACATATACAGTATGAGTCAGCTGAAGAAAACCACCTCTTTCTATCTGAGCATAGATCTTGTGATCTGATCAGGAATACTATAGTGACCTAAAATGAAGGGGGAAAAAACCCATTGTTAACAGTTTTCTGAAAAAGCTATGTTTCTATGTCAGTCGTTCTTCGATTTTTCAAAAATAGCAGACCTACAAGCTGAAAATATCAACCCCCATCTGAAAATATGTTGTTCCAGGGACCCCCCCTCAGAAGCAAAGATTTGAGTTAAAAACATTTGCTCGGAAAGAATATATATTCAAAGATTTGCGCCACATTTTCACGGTTAAAAAAAATAGCAGATCTACAAGCTCCTAGGAGCTTGTAGATCTGCTACAAAAGGGGTTCCTACTTCCTGCCCAGAATGGGTAAAATCATCTTAGTTCCATATCTGTTGTCATGCATTCTTTACGTTAACCCCAGCTTTTTCAGCGTCTCTAAATAAACACAAATTATAATTAAAAAAACAACTGTTCCTAAAGCTAACTTATGAACTTTACTGTAAAAATTAAAATAAAATGTAATCAAACAAACAACAAAACTGGAAAACTAATAAACTAATGAAAGTTTCAAAATCACTCACATCCATTACTCTGGAGCATTAAGCTTGTACTACGGAGGAGGACAGCGGTTATGAAGACATGTCTGCTGAGAACATGAGGCAGCCTGTAGTTAGATACCGTATGCGTGAGTAACATGTGCTCTGGTCAGGATTCTACCATGCCCAGCGTTGGTATGTGTATGTGGACTTTAGACATGTAGCCTAGAGGCAGGTTATGAGGTTAAAGAACAACTTGGAGAAAAGTCAACTGTGACCCAGCTTGACTGAAGGGGCTGCCATGACGCACAGCTCCCAGCTTGTCACCAGAGGAGAAAAAACTGCATTTGTATTCATTTTCTTTTGTATCCAAAATGAGTTATTAGCACAAGCAGACTCTTCACATACTAGAGCATGTCTGAAATAAAAGTCAGATTAAATTGACATGTAAATATGAAATAAATGCTTAAACATGTAGCTAGGTGTAATGTTAGAGACCACAGAAGTAAACCTTTTCAAGCCTGTTTTCTCAACTCGCTGTTTCTCTGCAAGACATTACTCTATAAGCCATATCTCCAAAAAACTGGTGGGTCAAACTGAACAACCAATATGTCAATTTGAAGCTATGATTCACTGCTTTCACATGACATGAGAAACACAAGAGCAAAGTAAGAGTGAAAGAGTCAATTATTTGCCTTTTAGAGCAATAAAATAGATGTGCCTTTGGTGTCAAGGCACATTTTTCTGTCACAACTGATTGTCCCCCCTCATACTACTAGTACAACTGCTAGCATAATGGTTTAACCCATTCTGAACGGAAACCCATTTTGGTGTTAGCACTATGTTATGCTTTAGCTATTGAAAAATAGCAGATCTACAAGCTCATAGCGCGCCACCGAGTGGCGCGCTACGAGCTTGTAGGTCTGCTATTTTTGAAAAATCGAAGAACGACTGACATTTTTAGAATCTGATCTCAGGTCAGAATGGGTTCATCAGACCAGTGTGTGTCCAGTGGAAACCTTGTATGAATCTGATCTCAGGTCAGAATGGGTTAATCACTAGACTACGGATCCCGCTGCCTGGGGGTTCGCATCCCGCTGCTGCAATTATTTTTCCAAAAAACGATAAAGTATAGTTTCAGAACACGACGGAGTACATCTTTGAATAATACATTTTTAAAGCGAACATTTTTAACTCAAATCTTTGCTTATTTTAAAGTATTTTGAGAGGGGAGCTGTGGACAAATATACATATATCGTTTTTGGGGGTCAGAGTTGAGTCAGAGAGCAAATAACACACACCCACAACAATAGAGAGTATGCACATGCATGATTTTCCCATCAGGACACGCCCCCCTCATCTAGACTGAGTGGCAAAACAGCAGCATGTTGGAGCGTTGGAGTTTGGAAGCGCTCGTTGGAAATCACTCAACCGTCCTGCGTACCACCCGTTTCTAAATGTCACATAATGCAGGAGGCAGCAAAATGTTGTGTTATTGAAAACAAGCACTTCCAAACTCTGACACTTAGACAAATAATCAAATGCAGGGCACTTCTTGACAGAAAGTAGCTCATAACGTTTCTGTGGTGGATTTTTATGAAACAAAAACTTTGCAGATAGAAAGGAGGATAATACAAGTGCCTTTATTTGCACAAATAGGTGACTGTAACTGACACGTCAATGTTGTAATTTACTGGAAAGTTGGATGTCAATACAGTTGTACGGGAAAGTGTACCACCCACAGTCCCACACACTGTACGGGATTGACTGGTTGAGTCACCATTATTAGGAAATGTGCCCATATAACCAATATAATACATAATGGCTGTTAACGGCAACACAACAGTGGTCCCCAGGTTGATTCTCAGTCAGGGTGGTGGTCCCTGGTTCATAATCAGTTGAAAATCCCTGCTCTATAGGTGTGCCCGAGGACACAATCAATGCTTCACTCTGCCACCCACAACAGTGCCACAAACACATGATAATCTGGCCATTCGCTGTAGACCTCGGTCACTAACCTTGGGACTGTATGGCTGCTTATTATGCCCTTGCCCAGTCTTACACAGATAACACAGAAAACAATAATGTATCATAATATCTGTCATTTCAAAATGGTTTACAGAGCAGCCAACTGTAGTCTGTAAGACTAGTTGTATGACAGATGTAGCAAGGAAGCCAAGTCAATGGGATTTGCCAGCAGATGTCACTGTTTTCACTGTTTTGCCTGTTTTTGTTGTGGCTCAAAAGGCTTCAGAACACAGAGAAAAAGTCCACTGAATGTTCAGAGTTCAGGTTTTTTGGGTGAAAACCTAACCTAAAATAAAAAATAAATAAATGAATAAGATAAAACATGCTATCCATGAATGTATCGTGGTAGAGAGAGTCTCTGCTCTGTTAGTCAGCCAACAAAAACATTGCGATACATAATCTTTTATCCATTGCCCGGCACTAGTTAACCTTAGAGGTACATTCCTAGCATACAGTAACTGACCAACAAAGTCAAGTGAGCGACTCACTCTCTCATTCAGGTTTCTCTGTCAAAGAAATAAACAGAAATGACAGCGTGTGACAAAAAACTTGAATGAATTGAGACTGAGGGCCTTAAATAAATGGTAAATGGTGCATTTATATAGCGCCTTTATCCAAGGCGCTTTACAGAGATTGTGCATTACATTCACCCATTCACACACACACACACACACACACACACACACACACACACATTAATACACAGATGGCAGCGGAAACCATGCAAGGTACCAACCAGCACATCAGGAGCAATTAGGGGTTCAGAGTCTTGCTCAAGGACACTTCGACACACCAACTCTGGGCGAGCCCACAGGGTTCGAACCGGCAACCTTGCGGTTACCATCCGGCCACTCTACCGCTGAGCCACCGCCACTGATACATGTCACTTTGATATACTAACTATATGAAGTGAACCAGGCGTAAACACTAAACAGGCTAATATTATGGACTGGCAATAAGATCTATCATGTGATTGTTGCTACAGTTGACCTTTATGAAGACTAAACAGACCTGTGTAGTACACATGCGCACACACAAACACACACACACCAATGACATGTGACCAAAACAATGTGAATGAAACCTGGCTGCTAAGCCTCATTACCTACATCCACAACTACAACAGCATGCACGCGTGTGCACACACACACACACACACACACACACACACAAGAGTAGAGTCCACCATTTCAGCAGGAGACAGCATAAAATTGGACTTAAACAAAGTCCATTGAACAGTAAGTGGATAAGAATGTGGGCAGAGCTCCATAACATGTTATCATTTCAGTTCCTCCTCTCTCTCCACACACACACACACACACACACAGCCCAACTCACCATCGGCTTCAACAACTTCAACCTCATCGTCCACTAAATCCTCCTCATCCTCGTCGATCTGCTTATTCCAGAACTCCCAGTCCATTCTTTACATTCTGTGCCCCAGAAAACATCCAGTGAAGGTAAAGTGCTGCCTGCAGTCAGTGCCTCCTATACAAGTCAAACTGGCAGTGGTGATATCTCTCCCCTCCCCAGCTCACCTCACCCCAACCCAACTAGGAAGTACACGGTGATGTCAGCGTCCTCTCATTGGAGGAGACGAAAACAAGTCCAGTGATTGGCTAATGTGCGTCTTCTTTGCAGTGAGTGATGATTATGACTTTAATATGCCCCCCGTGTGCTCAGAGAGGGCCGTCTGTGATTTGCTGATCTGTTTTAAGTCATCCGCTGGGAAAAGTGTGTGTGTGTGTGTGTGTGTGTGTGTGTGTGTGTGTGTGTGTGTGTGTGTGTGTGTGTGTGTGTGTGTGTGTTTTATGAGGCCGTCGACCCCGGCTGTGAGCCCTGTGTGACCTCACTAGCTGTGTGAGAGAGAGAAAGGCTGTTTCCTGTGAGATGCACCAAACGCTGGCCGTACGCATCAAAGACACTTGAGCCATTTAGGCCTGCCGCCTGACGTCGGAAAAAAATGTTTTCAGAAAAAACACCTTTATCTTGATTGGATGACGGAGGGGCCACCTATAGCCAAAAATGAATGTTTTTTTTTTACCCCAGGGGTTAACTGGGGACAGGGAGGAACTCCTTATATGGTCAGCACACTCTATAGTAGGGAGGATTATCACAACAAAACAAAAAGAAGAAGTGATATTTGAACTAAGTGAAAACACTGAATATACCTTTAAGGAAAAACAAACATTAAACCTGTATAATAGGAGTGGCTACTAGCGCCCCTCAAAAAATGGAATGTCCGCACACGCTATATGTCTGCTCCCCGTCTTCATTTCAACCTAACAAACACCCTTCTGGGCTTTGTCAAGTTCCTTTTTTTACCCATCACCTATTGTAGCATTTCTTTTTAGTGGTGCAACCATTCCTACAGACAGCTGTGTGTGTGGCTGTGTCCCTGCTGGGTCCCTGGGTCTGTCCCTGTGTCCGAGTACGGAAATACTAGCATTATAGAGTTTGTTCACCACCAAGTGTCACTGTTGCACAGTCTAACACACAGACACACACAGTCCAGGGAGGAGGGCTTGTACAGTACAGTACAGTACAGTACAGTACAGTACAGTACAGTACAGTACAGTACAGTACAGTACAGTACAGTACAGTACAGTACCACTCACTTCAGATGGGCCTGATTTTTCAATATGTTCCACCACTGGGATTTCTTCAGGACTTTTGATATGCCATTACTAACAAGTATTTATGAAACAAAAGCAGTTTCAGAAAGCGTTTCTGTTGCAGTTTGTAGGGGGGGGGAACTTCTCAAAAGGCCTGCAGTAAATCACTCCGTACGTGTACCGATGACACGAGACTGTAGAGTCAGAAGGTCTGACCATGACGTGGTCTGGTCTGTTTTCTCTCAGATGACACTTAAGGTCACGGGGATGGGCTTAGTACGCACATTGTTCATTCCTGTCTGTTCTTCTTTCTGTGTGTTCTGTCTGTAGTGTCTGTTGTTTCTGTGTGTTCTGTCTGTAGTGTCTGCAATGCTAATAAAAATAATAATAGCGACCAAAGGTCACAGTTAAAAGGAGAATTTCGGCCTGGAAAGGAGCCAGCTTAGGTGGTCCGGGCATGTGGTTAGGATGCCTCTGGGGCGTCTCCCTAGGGAGGTCCTCGAGGCACGTCCCACTGGGAGGAGACCCCTGGGGCAGACCAAGGATCACATCTTCACTGGGAGGAGACCTTCGGGGCTAGACCAAGGACCACGTCCCACTGGGAGGAGACCCCGGGGCAGACCAAGGATCACGTCTTCACTGGGTGGAGACCATGGACCATTTGGAGGAATCACATCCACTCACTGGCCTTGGAGCGTCTCGGAATCCCCCAGGAGGAAGTCACTAATGTTGCTCTGGAGAGGGAAGTCTGGAGCTCTCTGGTGGAGCCGTTGCCCCCGTGACCCGACTACGGATAAGCGGTTGAAGATGGAAGGATATCATACTCTTAGTACAGAAACGGTAAACGGTATAGTATGTTAGATGGCAAAACACACAACGTCAAAAAAAAAAAAAACATACTGTAAGTCATCATTTTCAGGGCCAAGCCCTGGCCACATATCAATTTACTCCATTTTAAAAGACAACACACACACACACACACACACACACACACACAGTCACACACACACACACACACACACACACACACAGATCCAGTGTTCCAGTGTCAGCACCTTCTCAGGAAGTGGGTCAAACTACAACAACTGTGGAACAAAGCAGACACTGATTCCAGTAACATAAGTCATAGAGAAGAACCATGGTGAGCCAAGAACTGTGTGTGTGTGTGTGTGTGTGTGTGCGTGCAATTGTCAAATCTTGCATTTCCTCAGAATCTCCACAGATTCCAGCGTACTGGATGTTGCAACATGTTGCTGAACGTATGAGAGAGGACTGTTGGCAGGAGGACAACTTTGGGGTATCTCACAGTAAACCCACAGGGGTCTCTCTCTCTGCCCGCATCACGTTTCAATCACACAACCACATTTCCCTGACTCATTTACTCTTCTACACACACACTGCTGGTCTCCTTCAAATGAAAAACAACTATTTTACACACTCACACACACGCATACCGGCAAAAATCTGACTTTAAGATTTAAGGATTTTTGTGTGTGTGTGTGGGGTTGCCACTGGCCACACGCCCACACCCCAAAGAAGGGGGGTACTTTGGACAGACAGCCGGACATACTGTAGATTTCACACATTTCTAGGATTTGGAGTGTTGATGACGAAGCTGCTGCTATCTGAAAACAACTCCCTCCTGGTCCAGACTGGACTATTTACTCCCCATGGACATGTTAGAAGAGATTATAGTCCACAGTAATCCATCAAAAGTACGTCAGAGTATACGAGTATGTTTTCTCTTACATGCTCACTCTCCCTCCCTGACATCCACGATATGATGTATGTGTGTGTGCACGCGTGCGACGTGCGTGTCAGTGAGAGAGAGACAGACAGACAGACAGACAGAGAGAGAGTTTTCGGCTCCAGGGTGAGTCAGCGAGGTGAGATGAACTTTGACCTGTGAGGTTTGGGCAGCGAGACCTCTCAGACCTTCAGAGAGTCTGTCCTTCCTATAGTCAGAACTGACCGTCTCTGGAATACGTACGAGAGGTCAGAGGTCAGAGCAATACGTAGGAAGAGGTCAGAGAAATACGTAGGAAAGGTCAGAGGAATACGTCATTACTCATTAGTCTAACAGTATATCTCAGTGGTTCCTAAACCTTTTAGCTCGAGAACCCAAAGAACATAATGGCGTTACCTCGACGAGTCTCCGTTCAGGAGTGGCTCTGGTTACGCAAACAACAACAAAAACATCACAGAACTGGAACATTTGAGGCCATGAGGACCATTCTGGGTTGCCTTCGAAATGCCTTTGATCTATTTCATGTCAAGGACCCCCACATTGACCCTCATTAGCCCACGGACCCCGTGGATTTGTACGACTCTAGCAGTGATTCTCAACCCATTTAGTTTGAAGGACCTCCATGCAGTTTGACTTTGACATGCATTAGTCTACGGACCCCCATTTAATGGTATTTCTATCTCTGGGACCCCCGCTTTATATTGTAAAAAAAAAAACATCAGTGTTCATTTAACTCTGAGAGTGTACCCTCAGAGTTACAGACCCATAAGGGTCCATTTGGTTCCAATTTAGCCATGGGGACCCCCCTGGAACAAGGGACCCCTCAAGGACCCCTGACCCCACTTTGGGAACCACCACAGTAAGGTTTATTATTATTCCTAACTATTTACTGGACAACGAATGAGTCACGAGACACTGACCACAGTAATGAAAGCATGTTGCTGCAAGACATCAGCTTCAACTCCCACTGTGTGTCCACGTGATTGATGCAATTTGATTTGCGCAGGAAAGAACCGAGCTATACGCATAAACACGAGGTGACTTTAATTATGCATATTCCATTTATATCCAACGTTAACTAACGATGCGTCTGGCCTGGTCCCAGACGTCAGCGAGAGGAGACGAGGCTGGCTTGATTGTATTAGTTCAGGAACGGGAACTCCTTTTGGTGTTTTTTGTAAGCATTAACTTTAGCTGTTGGAAAATAGCAGATCTACAAGCTCATAGCACGGCACCGAGTGCCGCACTATGAGCTGTGCTATTTAAAAAAAAATCTTTGAATATAATATATTGAAAGATTCGCGAGCAAACATTTTTAACTCAAATCTTTGCTTCTGGGGAGGTCCCTGGAACAACATATTTTCTGATGGGGGTCGGCGGCCCAATACATAGAATTCTGGGGCTCCTTGACATGACAAAAGGTTGAGCACCAGCACTGACATCGAAACATAGGTTTTTCATAAAACTTTGTAGAAGAATTATTTTTAGAATCTGCCTCATTCCAAAATGGGTTAAATGTTTCTCTCGTCGTCAGCGTGAAAAGACCAGAAACCTGCAGTACAGTTCTAGTGTAAATCAGAGACAAAAAGTAAGACAAGAGTTACGACAACTCCGTTGTCACTTCATGGGGCTTCAGTCCACGCTTCTACATAAGACACCGGAAGTCTACGGAATGCATTGGAGTCTATGGGCTCGTGCCAGTACATGAACCACGTGACCAGGCTGTTTTCTGCCCCCTCAATGTCGTGGCTCTGGTGTATACGACCCATTTACATCAACACAAAACGCACTGCATGAGGTTCTACTGAATACTACTGCAGTAGTTGACCTCAGTAGACCTTCTCTGTGCACTCAACTGGAAGGAAGTACGTGGCGTTGTGCCAGAAAACATCTATTCTGCTTTCCATGCCATTTTTCATCCATGCCTCTTTTCATGTTCTTTGTTTTACTGTATTTATTTATTTACTACCTCCGTTTCCTTCGCTGTCCCGAGCTGACCTTCACGCTGGTTGATGCTGACTGACCACAGCTGTGATGATAAGAGAGTCATTACAGTGTGGTGTTGACAGCGTGTCAGTCACACTGCTGGTCAATCATTAAGACGCTGTTGACAATGGTGGACGTGACCACGGCAGGCTAAATAAAGAACACCACAACACAGGGATTAACCCATTCTGACCTGAGATCAGATTCATACGAGGTTTCCACTGGACACACACTGGTCTGATTATAACCCATTCTGACCTGAGATGAGATTTAAAAAAATGTCAGTCGTTCTTCGATTTTTCAAAAATAGCAGACCTACAAGCTCGTAGCGCGCCACCGAGTGGCGCGCTACGAGCTTGTAGGTCTGCTATTTTTCAATAGCTAAAGCACGACATGATGCTAACACCAAAAGGGGTTCCCGTCTAGAATGGGTTAACTGGGTGTTGAGGGTCGCTAGCCCCTCCTATATACAGCTTTTGTCCCCACATCATGTCTCAATATTTTGCCATTGGCAGTGAAAGGAGACATTTGGTCAAAAGTCCAAACAGCATAGTTTGTCAATCCAGGAATCTTGGCAGTGCAATGCCTTCCTTGATCAACTGCATCACGTTGGCAGGAGGCCGGGAGCCAATATCACAGCGTGTGTCCCCTGCCAAATACCTCCAATACAAACCATCATTGTGCATTGTGAGATATCAATTCTCCTTTTTCACTTGGAAAATAAAATAAGGCTCACGTGATTGATCACAACCAGACAAAGACAACATAACACCATCGTGCAATATCACGATATTACGATAACGGAAAATCCCAGAGGGTGGCAACCAATCACCATGCCACCCTCCTGCAGCAGCCAGTCAGTGTTTCCAAACCTGAGCGGAAAACGGCCGACAGCCACGGACAGAAGAAGCTCTCCGCAGCTTCTTTTCCGGGTTTTTAGACAGCTGGTGGATGGAAAAGAAGCTCCACCTCCGCGGCTCACTGCCGCGATGGACAGATTCCCGGAAACGCTCTCCTCCTCCGCGGCAGTTAGCCGCGGGAGGTGGAGCTTAATTTCCATCCACCAGCATGTCTAAAAACCTGGAAAAGAAGCTGAGGAGAGCCGAGAGAACGTCCGCAGCTCTTTACTAAGTGTGGCAGCACCTTCCTCTAGCCTCAGGAGACCTACTAGTCTACTCTGTATCACAAGGACTGCTATCACATGCAAATACCTCTGAATGTGACGTTATGTTAACCAGTTCAAACATTTTCAGTCAAAGTCAACAGACTGTTCCTGGAAACATCAGCGTGGCTACTGTAATGCTACTGTAATCCATGAAGCATGCGGGAAAGTATGTGACACTTTAGCACTATAAGTCAATATTTGAAAGAGCCTCTCTTTGTCCACCTCAATAATTCTCTACCTGGAATCACACACTTTCAGTGTAGGTAGGAATACTTGAAAAAAGATTATATTATTATTATTATTTGTATTATTGAAACTGCACTGGTCCTCCTCGTTCGTGACATGCTACAGTATGCTGTCATCGACAAATAAATCTAATTTAACCTATCAATAATAATTCAGTGTGTGGATTTATCCAAAGCACCAGACCGGGTACAACTGGCCTTTATAATGCACGTAACCTTTTACAGTCGTATAGTATGAGATTTAATGGATGGGCGGTGATAGAGAGTGGATCAAGTAAAAGAAAACAGTTAACTGTTTGATGATTGTTGTTATTTATGTATGCAGATACAGTCTAAAGGGCCTTGCAAACGGGGAGCGATAAAACACGCCTATATATAGTTCATTTTCAATGAGACCTGCATTTTTGCTCGGAGAAGTCGCGTTGCGACAACGCAAGCGTATTTACGTGAGCGCGGTCTCGGTGAATTTGTTGCGCGCATGCTCGTTATGTGCACACGCCCTCCGCGACTCACCAGACCTGGATTCTGTTTAGCTTCTACAACCAGCAATGTCCGTGCCTACTTATGTGTTGTTCACCTATGTGCACCTGTGACAATAATGAGCACGAGAATGAGTACCAGTAGGGGCGCTGTTGTGCACTGTTGTGCCAGAAACCGAGAGAGTGCTGCAGTTGCCTGCTAATGAGTGAGAGAGAGAGAGAGGTTGGTTGAGCATGGTCCAAGTGGGCGTTAGCACGAACGCTAATGAGCGCTAGCAGCTACTGAGGGCTGTTTCCATTTAGCGCAGAGGAAAACGGCACGGCGAGGAAGGAAGGGTGACTTAGCACACGGAATGACAGGAAATAAAACGGCATGCCAAGAAGAAGAGGACCCATTAATGCATTCTGGACGGGAACGCCTTTTGTTTTAAGCATTTTGTCATACTTTAGCTGTTGAAAGATAGCAGATCTACGAGCTTGTAGATCTGCTATCTTTGAAATATCGTGAAAATGTGGCGCAAATCCTTGAATATATATTCTTTCAGAGCGAATGTTTTTAACTTTGCATATTTTCAGATGGGGGTCCACGGCTAAATACAGATAATTTTTGGGGACCTTGACATGAGCACCACTGACATAGAAACACGTTTTTTTTTCCTTCAGAAAGCCGTCTAGATTTAGAAGACAATCTTTTCAGGTCTAAAGGGGTTAAAAAGCCTTATGCGCTACAAACGCTACTGCCGCCAAACAGTCTTGGACTTATATCTGATCACATAAACGCTGATTAGCTCCCACAATATGTCCTTGTGTGATCATCCTGATCCCCAGGCCTTTCAGCCCAGGCTGAGAGGAGATGTCTGCTGTTGGCAACACAGAACCAGGGCAGATTATTCGAAAGCTCTTAAGAGTTAATTAAAAGGAGGAAATAATGCATTTGAACCATTACAAGCTTCTCCATTAAGGCTTTTAGACCTGAGCTCCATTCTACAAAATGTCTAATTCTAACATGACTGTTTTCTGAAAAACCTCATGTTTCTATATCAGTGGTTCTCACACTATTTCATGCCAAGGACCCCAGACATTTAATTAAATTGGCCGCCGACCCCCATCTGAAAATATGTAGTTCCAGGGACCCCCCCCTAGAAGCAAAGATATGAGTTAAAAACGTTCGCTCTGAAAGAATATATATTCAAAGATTTGAGGCACATTTTCAGGATGAAAAAAAAATAGCAGACCTACATTTGCATACATTTTCAGGATTTTTCAAAAATAGCAGACCTACAAGCTCGTAGCACGCCACCGATTGGCACCGATTGGCACTATGAGCTTGTAGATCTGCTATTTATCAATAGCTAAAGCATAAAATAATGCTTAAAACACCAAAAGGGGTTCCCGCCCAGAATGGGTTAAAATATGGTGAGTGGGTCCAACTCTTCTCTCTTTTTTTTGGGGGGGGGGGGGGATCTCTGCAGCTTTTTCATTTATCCCCTATATAAATCATACTCTGCGTCTGAAATAATGCCAAAGATATTAATATTTTAATGCGTCTGCCTTGCGTCTCTTTTCATTCGAGTACATTATTTATTTTTGCTTCACAAAAAGAACCATCAAATCCGTCTTTCACACGCCGGCTGCTACAGGGGAGTAAAGTAACCTTATTTACTTAGTCTAGCGGAGTCCCCCAGGGTCACTGTCTAGGACCCCTCCTGTTTACCCCCCTAGACTAAATGTCTTCGCCCCAGAATATGGATGCTAGGGTTCAGTGAGTGACCTTCCATTTTCTTCCATGGCGTGCAAAGATTAAATGGCCTTTTTTTGAGGGGCGCTAGCCCCTCCTATGTCCCGCTTTGAGGGTTTGTGTAAACACAAAACATTGAAGACAAAAGTGTGTAAAGTCTGAAGATGACATCAGTTATAAGCGAACAGCCCATACTCAAAATTGGTGCGGTCGGTTCGTAATTCAGTTGGCGTTCACTGACCCACCCTATACTCAGACGTTGCGGTTGTCGGACCCACGGTTGTCCAGAACCGCCACAAAAGGCTTCTGCCGGGGTCTGGACATGGGGCCCCTGCCCCATATATATGGAGCTGGCCTGTTCTGACATCACAACACTCCAGAACTGACACATATATATGCTTAAAAGGGACACAGACAGAGGGGTGGAACAGGTACTCTGACACAGGTATTTCATAGCCGGGTACGAGGGGCACGGATGGATCTCCAACTCCCATCGTTACCGACTTTATATCCTAGCACTTTTTCTGAATGTAGCCTTTCTTATTTTTTTATCTTTGATGCTATACCTGCACTAGATGTGCCCAGACCTCTGTTTATGCTATGGTGTCTCATGTCTGTTGTTGTCCTGTATAGTTTGTTTTAAACCACTACTATTGCTGTAAACCTTCTGGGACATTAATAAAGACCTTGAACCTGCTCTACAGCCGGGCGCCGCTCTACTCTAGTCCTGATAATCTATTACAATAGAATACTTCCATGACGATGACGATGACTACAATGACGTCGGTCATAACCTGGCAACGCGGACAATCAGATATTAATGTTTAATTAAATGAGTCAGTCGGTCGTCGTTAACCCGCCAGACCTAATTAATGAACGGCCGACAGCAGCTGTGCCCTTTGCTAAGGAACGGAAGCACACTGGACTCATGTTGAGACGAGGAAACATTAGTGAAAATGTAATAACGTCCTCAGTTCCCTGGTCGACGTCTCATGCTACTCTTCTGTGGTCGTGATTTAGTTCTCAGACTTTTTGTGACCGACGGGCGCCAGAACCTCAAGGCCCTGCACCCCTGTATTCATTCATGGTGAGTTGGTGACAATTGCATACATCTACAATGCATCTGCAAACACATTGACCCAGATCTATACTTAAAGTAGGGGAGGAAAATCACACCCGTGTGAAGTGAGGGGCGCTCTTATCATCGTACGTCATCATGACGTAAAATAGACACTATGCCTATTTTATCAGACTCTATATGACGTAAATTTCTCCATTCATTGTCAATGGGAATTTTATGTTTGTGTAAGACGAAATAAGACGATTTGCTCAGACACTATATGACGGAAAATTCTCCATTCATTGTCAACGAGAAGTTAATATTTGTGTAGGACGGAAATCTACACTGATAGTTGAATATAGGAGGGGCTATAGCGACCCTCAACAAGAAAAAAACAAAAAAGATTTAATGTTGTGCCTATAATGACATGCGAGTATGGTTAAAACATTGTTTATGTGGTCTGATGACACGGTGGCATATCCCACGACAACTCACACACGTAGCTCAACACTATGACGTAACCACGGTGATCTCTCTGCGAGTCTGGACAATATTCCCATGGCCGTGTTTTTGCTATGAAAGCCTCAGGACAGCATGTCCTGGGCCCTGGCAGAGCACTTCCTGTTTAGACTAGGGCGCCACGAGCATCACCGTGACATCAGCAGTGGTAAGCGCCGACCTACAGGGCTACCCTGAGAGGTGTCAGGGTAATGAACACATTTAGACCCCAGGGCCGATTCTAAAAGAAATGTCTTCTAAATCCTGAAAGTTTTCTGAAAATGTCTATGTTTCTACTGTATGTCAGTCGTTCTCAAACATTCTCAAACACAAGGTCAAGGACCCCCAAAAATCATATGTAATTGGCCCCCGACCCCCCATCTGAAAATATGTTGTTCCAGGGACCCAGCCAGAAGCAGATATTCGAGTGAAAAATGTTCACTCTGAAAGAACATAGATTCAAAGATTTGTGCCACAATTTCACGATTAAAAAAAAATAGCAGATCTACAAGCTCGTAGCACGGCACTCGGTACAGCGTACATGCCCTTTTTGAAAGAATTCTAATATGACACAGATGCTTTTCCGGTTAAAAGAAAAAATCAATCCATCCTGGGGAGACGCTCGAGAGGCATCCTAACCTGACGTGAGAAAACAATACTTTAGTGGCAAGTACAGGTGCTACTCACTGTGTTAATAGTAAGGTTGTAATAATATCTGACGTGTAACCCGAGTGTTTCTATGATGGGAACAAACAGTACTATAAATAATGTAATCTGTTATTACAACAATTTGTGTGCGTCTAGGGATAGATAGAGAGAGAGAGAGAGAGAGAGAGAGAGAGAGAGAGAGAGAGAGAGAGAGAGAGGCGCTACTTGTGCATGTGTGACAGAGGATAGAGAACTGGAGACAGACAGAGAGAGGGACAATGGAGCAGCTGATGATTCACAAGTGTGTGACCAGTGTGTGACCACACACACACACACACACACACACACACACACACACACACACACACACACACACACCCTTTATCAGAAGATAACGTCTGAGAAGGAACCGACACTGTACTTGAAACACACAACTGCTGTCCATGTTTTGGTACACACCCACTGTTTTGCCCAGATAAGAGACATTTGGCCCAAAATGTGCGTCTATAAAGCACTTGACAGGGGTCTCTGTTGACCTGGGGGACTGTCCCACAGACAGGGGTCTCTTTTTGGGCTAGTTGGAGATTCATATATTATTTTTCTCCCCAGAAGAATGAAGCTAGCAACTTAGTAGTCTAGGAAAATTGGCCTCAGATCCTGTGCAGCAGGGGCGTGGCCCAGTGCGTTGCGTTTCAAATGAAATGCGAATCAAAAGACAGGGGCGGGTTCCACATGGAGTGGGCGCTACATCTAAATAAGACGGAAGGGAAACAATTGCTCCTTGAGCAGTGGTGGCCTACTACAATTCAATTTGGAATTGGATTCCCTTCGGACTATTTTCATGGTATGCACAGTGCTTCAGACCGGAAAGGGGAGTGTCCGCTCAGATTCTGAGCGCAACGTACTTCCCTCACAGGGATACGTTCCTTTTTTCCCCAGAAGTTCCTTTTTTCTCGCCCGCCTAGTGGCGAAAAATAAAACTTCTGGGAACTCAGATTAGCAACTTAGTAACAACTACAGGAGAATTCATTGAAGCCATGTGTTACAAACATCCTGCCTCTCTGAGTTCAGAGAAACACAACAAGGGTCATCAAATCAATGTCTGCAAATGGACAAAATGTGTCCGTGGAAGTGTGTTCGTGGGAAATGTTCTTTTGTAATAAGAGTCCAAAGGGGAAGTTACTGAACAACAATACACAGTTTAGAAGGAAGGAAGGAATACCACGCGCCGATCTCAGGCTCCCAAACATGCACTTTGCTAACAGACAGACTTGGTAGATCGTGTTGGTCAATATAAAAGTAGTTCTCAAGTCAAAAAAGTGTGGGCAGCCCTGCTGAGCTATATATAGATAGATAGATAGATAGATAGATAGATAGATAGATAGATAGATAGATAGATAGATAGATAGATAGATAGATAGATAGATAGATAGATAACTTGAAATAATGTACACCACTTTAAAGAAGTGAACTAAAGAACTCTTTTGTACACCCGTCTGTTCTGCTTTTAAACCAGAATCGGTAAACCAAGAGGATATGTTCTATTGTTCTTGTTATGTCTGCTTTTGTGACGCGTGTCCTGTAATGTATCTTGTGTAATGCATTGTGTTTATGTCTATGTCTGTATCTTGAACGGTGACGTCATGGACGCAAAACAAATTTCAGTGAAAGCTGACAATAAAGTTGTATCGTATCGTAATGCTTACCCCATTTGGACCTGAGACCAGATTCTACAAATGTCTTCTAAATCAATATCTGTGGTTCTCAAAGCATTTCATGTCAAGAACCCCAAAAAGTACATGTATTTTAGCTCATAACTTGAAGCAAGTTTTAACTCAAATCTTTGCTTCTGGGGGGTCCCTGGAACAACATATTTCCAGATGTGGGTCGGAAGCCAATTATATATGATCTTGGGGCTCCTTGACATGAAAATGTTTGAGAACCGCTGGCATAGAAACAACAGGATTTAGAAGACATTTGTAGAATCTTTTCTCAGGCCTAAATGGTTGTGACGGTTCCCTATATTGTGTGTTATATTATGTTATTCTTAGGTTGTCTGGTTAGGTGTATAATATAATGTGTCTTGCTCTCCTAATCATTTGTATGTTCTCTGTCCAATAGGATTGGGGAGCAGAGCTTCTAATGATGATCAGCTCGCACCTGGGCCCGGGTGTCGACGCCCTATAAATGCCTGCTTCCCCAGTCCTTCCCGAGATCCGTTCCTTTCATTTGCCTCCTGCACTCCACCATGCACTCTTTTCAACATTTCTGTTCACGCACACACATACATTTCACTCATGCATACACGCACTACACCACTGAATACTGATCTCCACACTTCATGATTTATCGTTTCATTACTTATTTTTGGTTAAATCAATAAATTATATTTCTTTGGTAAACTGCGTCTCCCCTGTTTGTTGTGTATCTTGGCACCCCCTAGGCCAGCCGGCCAGGTACATAACATGGGTTTAAAAAGCTGCTCTCCTGCGCGTGGGCCTTACCCGAACTCAGCGGTGGGACGTCCTCGGTGCTGGAGAAGTCCAGTGTGGCCCCGGCGATGTCCACCAGCTCGTCATCGTCGCTGGAGTGATGAAGGCCCTCGAAGCTCCCCGTGCGGTACCCAGCGTTGTCCATCACTATGAGGGGCTCTGTTTGTGGAGGGAGAGAAATGTTCACCATTTAGTATTAGCCCCTTTTGGTGTTAGCATTATGTTGTGCTTTAGCTATTGAAAAATAGCAGATCTACAAGCTCATAGCGCGCCACCGAGTGGCGCGCTACGAGCTTGTAGGTCTATTTTAGAAAAATCAAAGAACGACTGACATAGGCTAGAAACATAGCTTTTTCAGAAAACTGTCAGGATGTAGAAGACATTTTTTTAATCTGATCTCAGGTCAAAATGGGTTAAAATGACCACGTCAATAAATTAAGTAATTAACACAATCGTTATATAGATACATTTTAAGTTTTTCTTTTAACCAACCTTTGATCAATTCAGAAGTATATCTTTGATACATGCTCTCCCAAAACTGAGACATGTTTGTTTGACGATGAGGACAGTTCAACACAGGAGGCAACAGAACATGAACACAGAGACTAGAATAATGAGCTGTGCTTTCCTTTTTACCATCCTCAACAAGAAGTTAAAATGCTATTGCATATTACTTCACTTCCCAGAAACGACCACTTCACTCACCCCACACCCACACACACACACAGCTGGTCAATAATGACGGTGGTACTCACTTCATAGGAAGTTGAGCAATTATTTTAGCTGTTGCGTCAGATGAGGTGACCTGTAGAATTGTGTGACCACCGGGGGGTGCATGGTCACTGGTCACACAATTCATGACACATCCTTGTCTTTCGATTGATTTGCTTGTGAAACGTATATTATGAGCAGAGGAAAGGTTCACGGTTACAGAATTAGCCTACAAGTTAAAGCATTTTGCAAACAGAGGAAGGAAAATCTGTTCTCCTTCACCTATTGCAGATGATGGCCAATATATTTCCACACTCACTCCAGAGGGGCCACATTGCAAATTACTGTCGTAGCAAAAATAGCCGATCTACAAGCCGTTTTGAGCTTGTAGATCGGCTATTTTTGCTATATTTGAATTGAAAACCTGAACAAATTTTTGCTATTTTTTTTATTGGAATCCTGAAAAGTAACTGTATGGCGTCTATATCGTATGACGCCGAGAGGCTAAAGCGGGGAAGCGTTTTAGTTGTCAGACTCGCTGCTTTAGTCGTTGTCTGCATGAGAATCACTGCTCCAGGCCAGGGTACTGCTTTTGTTGTAGTTTATTAAAGTTAAAACATTACCACAGTGAATCACAGCATAGTAATAATAGCGATTGCGGTCAACAAAGTTGGACCTTCCCCGTTCACCTCCTCTCTCTCTTTCCATTCATGAAAATGCCGCCTTGCAAACAGCTGGCTTTCTATGAGTGACGTAGGCTAGTAGCACACAACACCACGTGACCCATATAGCTGTCACCAACAGTAACCTTTTTATTGAATTTCAATAAACTGGCGGCCTCCTGACCTATTGTATTTATATCTATCATGTGACAATAAGTAGGCGATATAGTGGAATCTATTATATTGATGATGCTCACTCAGCTTTTACTCGTCCTCTTTGCTAGTAAATATTCCTGAACGCACACGTACTGTTAAGATAGTATTATGTACGCCTTTACCGTTCCGTATATTTTATAGTCCCTTTCGCCCCTTCAACCCCCACCCCGCCTATAGTTTCAATAGTGTGGGAGGTTTTTTTCTTTCAGTACGTTAGGCTACTTGAGGCGCTCGTTTGCACACGTCACCTCGGTAGGTGAGGTGTGCAACATAACTCGCAAGTAGTTGCAAGTATTGCAGTTGCAACCTTCCCCGTGTTTCCTTCACTAGTGTCGATGACATCAGAGACACTGGGGCTCACTGCTAAAATCTAAAATATCTAAAACCACATATTACACACATGAAGTTTCCCTTTAAAGGACGACTTCACCCATTTAACGTATCTTCATATACTCCATACTGTCTACTATCCGTATATAGTCCATACTGTGATGAATACTGGTTGTTTTAAACATGCTAAAATACAGTACATGACGTAGTGATGCTTACTGTATATCACTTATATATCTTCTTCCCCAAAGGACTTTCAAACTAGGAAGGGTATGGCCTGGTCAGCCTGCAATGACATGCATAAGATCTGGTCATCCCAGCTTAGTAAAAAATATTTAGGACGACCGTTGAGCCCATTCTACTCTATGGCTCCGAGACATGGACACTTTCAAAGAAACTAGAGAAACAGTTGGAATTTGGATGGCACTTATACCCGCCTTCTAATGAGAGCGCAAAATATGTCTTGGAAGAGCCACCCATCGACTGATCTAATATACGGCAACCTTCCCCGTGTTTCTTCACTAGTACCGATCCAGAAGAACACAGTTTGCCGGCCACTGCTACAGAGCTGACAATGAGGTTATATCTTCCCTTCTTCTCTGGAGTCCTGCCTCAAAGCAGACCAGAGATAGAAAACTGTCGTTCCCTCTGATGTCATCGCTATAGGGACACAGGCATCAGTAAAGCAGGAACTGGGGATGGCAATGAAAGACCGGGAGGTCTGGCGTAATATGAGATCGAAAAATGATGATTGCAGTTGCAACTAGTTGCGTTGCCAATCATTGGTGTGGAGAGACTGTGGACTGGCCTTTAGACAAAAGGTCTCCACACTGTAAACACCATGTTTACACAGATTCTAATGACACACGTCTACTATGAAATTCAATAAACTAATTTGAGTGTGTGCAATGCAAAGGATAACTTATTCTACTGTCCGTCCCACCAACTTCCCGGAGAGTGACCTCAGATTCCACATAACCCACGTGGATCTTTTTTATTATTTCGTGAGTGAAAATAAACAAATAAACAAACATAAGAACATGTATTGGCGGACGCTTATTTTTGAGTGCCGCTTTTCCCCGATTTAGTTGGTTTTCAAAGCTGAGCATCCACTGCCTCAACCTCAACCAAGGGCAGTTTCCAGAGGCAACTATGTATGTCTGTTAATCCAATTAGACCTGAGGACGATTCTACAAATCCTGACAGTTTTCTGAAGAACCCATGTTTCTATGTCAGTCGTTCTCAAACATTTTCATGTCAAGGACCACCAAAAATATTGGCCGCTGAGCTGACCACCATCTGAAAATATGTTGCTCCAAGGACCATCCCAGAAGCAAATATTTGAGTTAAAAACGTTCGCTCTGAAAGAATATATTCAAAGATCTGCGCCACATTTCCACGATTTTTCAAAAATAGCGGACCTACAAGCTAGTGCCGCGCTATGAGCTTGTAGATCTGCTATTTTTCAATAGCTAAAGTACAACATAATGCTTAAAACACCAAAAGGGGTTCCCGCCCAAAATGTACAGTATACGCATCTGCACCTGGTGCCATTTTATCCTCCCATCCCATATGCTGCATGCTGATGCTGTACCCGTTAACTGCTACATGTATATACAGTAAATGTAGGCCCTACTACTGTAAATATTCTTCACTATACTCATTTCAGGAACATTTTATATTTTAAGATATCTTTCTATCAATCTTTTCATGCTCTCGTTTCAATATAAATTATTTTACTTTCCTGGAAAACTACAAGCTTTAAATTGTACTATACCACTAGCTCACTGTGATGGCTGTGGAACCTTTTTTTCCACAACATTATTTCCACACCACCATAAATGCTTACCGGTATTTACTGTTGCAGTCTGTGATGATATGAATATCAATAAAGAAATGCACTTGAAGCCAAGCCGTTCACATCATTCATTATCATGGCAACGTTAAATTCCACTGAAATAATGGCCCCAAACGACCTCGACCCCATAAGGTGTCCACAGTCTTTTATATTGAGTGTTAATAAATATTTCAATCAATCAAACTCCAGTCCACAGTATTCGATAGGCCACCGCGTGCGTTGTAACGTAACGCGCCCCGTATTCCCAACAACAACAACAACCACCGTAGACATACTGCAGTGCACATGTAAACACCTTAACCGTTACATTTAAATATTCTTGAGGGAAACAATGCAGATATTTGTCCCCAAAGTGTCTATAAATCACAAATTAATCAGCACAACAGAGAACAGATGATATTTATAATGTGATTAATCAGTTCTCAAGGTGTGCTGTCATGTCATGAACAAAATGCTGCTATTTGCTTCAGAAAACCCTTTTTATAGCCTGCATAACATACAGGCTATGTAACGATGCAATGTGACACAATAGCTCTGTTTACAAAATGATGCTCCCTCCAACTGTATTATACTTTCCCCATTTTCAACTGTTTTTAATATCATATTTTGACACTATTGCTTTGGCAATGTAAACGTATGTTTTCGCACGCCTTTAAATTGAATTATGACACAAAAAGTAACAACTTGTGATAGGCTACATGGCTGCTACATTGTATGTAGCCATGTCAGACAGACAGAGCGACAGACAGACACAGAGACAGAGAGACAGACACAGACACAGAGACAGACAGAGAGACAGACAGACACACAGACAGACAGACAGACAGCCTGTCACCACCAGACACGACTGCAGGGAGAAGGAAAAAAACAACCACATTGTTTTGTAACTTTGTAGCCATGCAGCGCAATCACCCGACCATAAAACAAACTGATTATCACAATACAAGACAGTACCAAAGCAACACAATTAATTTGTCTGACAAAACTGGTGAGCCTTTGATGTCATAGCCGAAATATAGGCTACATAAGCCCGATTCGGTTGTAATGTAGACTAGAGATCAGCTATTTTCGGAAGTAGGATTTGTAGCCCTACAAATCGGGCTTTGGGGGGATTTATTTTGCACTGTAGTTTGCAGAAAGAGAGAGAGAGAGAGGCCTTACCTGTAAACAACAGCAGTCAGATGTGTAGGATGGGATAGGTTCTGTTAGTCAGTCAGGGTAGGACAGGAATAGGCTATAGGACAGTGACTAACTGCTGCGTTGTTGTCTTGTGACTTGGATTAAGAGTCACCTCACTCAGTCCTCACCGTCTGGTCTTATTACAGTATGGATGGAGCTTTAACTGCTGCTAATTGTGTCAACAACACACACACAGCTCTGATGTAAACTTATCTGCTTTTAACATCCAAACGCATTCTCTGCAGCGTCATTCTCTCCAGTCTGGACAGAAGAGGAAAAAGCGGCCGTTCCTCAAACCGCTATTCGCAAAGCCGCCATGATGACGGAACCCGCCATGCCTTCCTTCGATAACTAGAAATGTAGGCTACCAAAAATAATGAATATTTTTAGTGTACAAAATGAGTCCAAATCTTCGCAGGCTGGTTGTTTTTTTTCCCCTACTACGGCTCAAAGTTGCCAGGTCTTCCCTCAACGCAGGATGTAGTTCTCTGCGGTGTTGCCAGATTGTGAGAGAGACATAAGCAACCATGGTCTAGGAAAACAAGCTTAAAAACTAAGCCGCATGAGCACTTTATATGATATTATGCTAATTTTCTAAATATATTTGTTGGGGGAAAAGTGAGACTGCATGTCACTCCCCAATCTCTCTCCCCATTTCCTGTCAGCCTATTGTCTGTCTCTCCATAAAATATATAAAATCAAGAGGGTCCACCAAGTTCAATTCATCAAAGATGTGGCTCCTTAATTTGGGAAATGTTTGAGAACCACTGGGTCTGGTTTAGAAAGCAAGCCCTTAATAATCAAGTACACTTTAGAAACAAGCTCAAAAACAGCAACCCGGCCGCAACTATACAAATAAATATTTACCTATATGATATTTAACAGGCATCTTTACAGGATTATTTTTTTAAATGAATAAGCCCAGAGTCGCTTATTAGAAGTGGACATGGCAACCCTGGTGCTCTGCTCTGTGCTCAGGGGCCAGGGCAAAGCAGTGGAAAGCAGAACCACTGTGAGTCGATGATCCAACATCCAACTGGGTCAGTGGAGCAGTTCGATGCGCCGGTCATCCTCTGGTCAGCCTGGTTGCTCTGTTATTTTATTAGAAAAGAAAAGAAAAGAAAAGAAAGGAAAAGAAAAGAAAAGAAAAGAAAAGAAAAGAAAAGCACAATTCAAGTCAAAGGAGCTTTATTGGCATGAGTAAAAACATAAATCTTGAGAATGTAAAATGAAACCAAATGGAACCTCCCAATACATTATTGTTAAACATCTGCATTACTTAATTAACGAATGTCATCAAATAATTGTTATTTTGATCGTTTACATTGATCCAAATAACAACACACACACACACACACACACACACACACACACACACACGTGGGACTTGAACATGGAACCTCTGTGTTGAGAGCCTGATCATCAAACCAGTACACCATCTCTCAACCACTTCTTGACTGAAGACGTGTTCTTTTGTATGTTGTAACTTGTCAGTAAAGGGAAGTTGAAATACTCAGCATTGAATTTGAACTGTAGGAGAATTGGGATTTGAACGCAGCTCACGCTTGCGACCAGCAACAATAAGTTTGATTGATGTATGTTATGTGTTTCAAGCCTTATGATCTGCTGTAAAACCATTTGCCCTTCGGGGACACTAATAAAAGTAACCTTGAACAGGGAATAGCCTATCTGTGCTGAGAGTCTGACCATTAGACCACGTCCCCAGCAGAAGTTACTCTAGAAGTGTAGCCTACATAGTTGTGTAACTTTCATGTCCCTGCATTTGTCTTTTAATGCTTTTGTTGTTGACTCGTAGCTGTCAAAACTAACGGCCAATAGAAGATTTTGGTACCTAAAAATACAATCATTATTTTTCTTCCAGTTTCCTCGTCAGATCGTCTTGGTACAGAGCGCCCCCTTGTGACTGTAGACAATATGTTCTTCTATGATGACACTGGTCAATTGGATTTAATCTCAGGAATGCATTTCTTATGTAGGCCTACAACTCACTGATCGCTGATTAAGACACTTTAAGTTATCACAGTTTGACACAACCGGCCTTGAATCAGTCAATCAATCAAAAATATATAGCAGAAGTTGAAAATGAACTACGCTGACACGCCGTGCACACGCCGTTGATACGCCGTCTTTCTCTGGACGGCGTATCAACGTCGTGTGCACGGCGTGTCGGCGTAGTTCATTTTTCAACAGACTGAAATCCTCAAAAACAGTCCAAAACAGTCCAAAACCGTGACGACGTTGATACGCCGTTGATACGCCGTCCAGAGAAAGACGGCGTATCAACGGCGTGTGCACGGCGTGTCGGCGTAGTTCATTTTCAACTTCTGCTATAGATTTTTATTTTCGTGTCCTGCACACAAAGTGCCCAAAAACCAGTTTACATTTAATTAATCATAATTTAATTAGAGTGAGCTGAGTGAGTGTTGGGCGTGTTTCTAACTTCATTAACATCTTTGTGCAATATTGAATTTATACCTTGGCCGAGTTAATTGGCTCATGGACTTTACTAGAAAATAATTATTATTACACACACACACACACACACACACACACACACACACACACACACACACACACACACACACACACACACACACACACACACACACACACACACACACACACACACACACACACACACACACAATTTAAATGTATTAAAGTGTCAAATCACATCAAGTTGTCTCAAGACACTTTACATATAGAGCAGAGAACCCACCCGGAGCAAGCAACTACCGTATATATTGTGTGGCGTGGCGGGTCTATGATGGACCCACCCCACAGAATAGTGGTGGTCCCCAGGCTGCTCTTATAGTCAACCGTCTCAGTGGCCTAGTGGTTAGAGTGTCCGCCCTAAGTGAGACTGGGAGGTCGGGGGTTCAAGCCCCGCCCGAGTCATACCGGTGACTATAACAATGGTACTCAGTTGCTCCCTGCTTGACATTCAGCGCCAAGGGTTGGATTGGGGATAATGATTATTTTTGATGAATTGAACACGGTGGACCCTCTTGTAAACAAGTGTAATGCTTAATTGGGTCGTCCACTCACAGTTAACAGTATTTGTATTGAGTTTGTGCATAATGTAATTCTGCAAACTGTTAATACATATTTCAATCAATCAATCAGATTGCATTGGTCCCTGGGTGAAAATCTGTTGAAAACCCCCTGCCTTACCTGAAATGGCTCTTTGGCGTCACCTCGTGGCCTTTTATAGTCACGACACATGGCTATGAAAAGTTTGACGCTTGTGTGAGTTAAAACAGCGGTTGGTTGGCCAAACCTTTTCATATCTGTCAAGCCAGCCAGCCAGCCAAAGGAGTCCTTTGAGAGAGAGAGAGACGGCTCGCCCCACGGCTTGCAGGGAAGTCGTGGATATACACGCAAGGCACACACACACACACACACACACACACACACACACACACAGTGCCCTGCTATATATCTGGGTCATACAGAGGAATGCACTCCTTTGTCTCAAACTCAGATTCTTAACTTTTCTTTATGACAACTGTTTTCTTTATTATAACCCCACTCGCCCCTCCACACACACGCACGCACGCACCACACAGAGAGAGAAAAGTCTCAGCATTCTTCACAGTCAGCTATCTATAACGCTTTCCATATCCGCTTATAAATGACTCCTTTTTTAACTGCTAAAAGCTTTTTGGAGGCTGGGCGGGGGGTGTGGGAGGCAGACAGACAGGTAGACAGGTAGACAGGTAGACAGACAGGCAGACAGGCAGGCAGACGGACAGGCAGGCAGGCAGGCAGACAGACAGAAGTACTCAATTGATTGACTTAAGTGAAAGTATCGATACTGCAATGTAGATCAAACTATACTCTTCCGTTACAAGTAAAAGTCTGGAATTCAAAATGTGCTTGAGTAAAAGTACAGAGGTATTGGCCCATTTAGACCTGGTGTCACCTACTGTATACATTGGTTTACCTTAAATGCCTCATAATTATAGCAACATCATTTAGTTTTTAATTGTTTGAATAAGAACGTGAAGGTTTTCAGAAAACCTTATGTTATAGGAGGTGTTTTTTAGAATTGGCCTCAGGTCTAAATGGAAAGCACTCACTATGCAGAATGTCTAATTTAAAGTTTTCAAATGTTTAATATATTCAGGAAATAGCAGATATACCCAGCAAGAGCGTAGCTGCGTAGATCTTGTGCCAAGTTGGACTGATGTCATATTGTGTATACATATACTGTAGCAGGCAGACAGCGGATGAAAACAGGTTTTGTTTATGCAAAACATTTTAAAACTTTGGATTATCCCCCCCGTCATATTTGGACGGTGAACCTTTCAAGCCTGTTTTCTGCAAGACATTGATTACTCTATAAGCCATATCTCCAAAACTAATGTTGCAGACACCCCACATTCCTGTGGGGATGCACCAATGTATCGGCCATATGTATTGGAAGGAAGAACAAAGTACTGATAAAAAAACAAACGTGCTTTCAGTTTTTGGGCCTTTTATTGTCTCCGAGCTTTTCATTTATGTGGTGAAATATTGGATCATTTGATGGCGGTCTGGAAATGAAACCATGTGTACGTTATCATTATGATGACTGACTCATGGTCCTGTTAACAGCTCAGATATGCAACGTGAGTGACCCCAAATGCACTGCAAAACTTCAAAAGCTATAAACCGAATCCATCAGTATTTACAGTATTTTAAAAAGCTTGTATCTTGAATCTATTGCAGGGGTGGGCACCTGGGACGTATCCTCAGTGATGTATCCTGAGGTCAACGGGGTTTCGGGCCTACCAACATCATACCCCTCACTCAGGCGACCCAGCCGGGGTTGATCAAATCCCGATTTACGTCCCAGTAGCTACCCTCGAGCAAGGCCACACAATCCGTTGCTCCGGAACTATTCTGCTGGGACTGGGAGAACCAAATTCTGGCACGTGGAAGGACTATAGGCTCTGTTGGTTGACTCCTGTCCGGGCCCCTCCTGTGTGTGGATTATAATGGCCCTCCTAAAGGCCTCACCAAGGTTTGTTGGGCTTCCTCCTCACGGAGGACACAGGCTGGGGCGCTAACCCATACTGCTCACCCGGGTGCCGTCTACATTCCGGCTGTTATGCTACCCGTCTCTCCGGTGGTCACCAGACTATACCCGGTTGTCACAGTCTATTCCTATGAGTCACTATAAATAGAATAACTATAACTAAAGACTATTAGTATAAGACCATACACACTTAAACCCAGCCAAACCTCTCCTAAATGAGGGTGTTCAACTCTTCAACCCCACATCTCTCATTCTAAACGACCTCTCCAGCTCCGCATAGACTATGCCATAGAGGGTTCTTAAACCCCACACAGACCACATCTCTCATCTAAAACACCTCTCCGGCTCCGCATACTCTATGCCATAGAGGGTTCTTAAACCCCACACAGACCACATCTCTCATCTAAAACGAGTAAACGACCTCTCCAGCTCTGCGTAGAGTCTAGAGGGTTCTCAATGCCTCCCGCATCGTCTCAGCGGGACACGCTCACTCTCTCCTCATCCGTCAGACGCCATTATGTCGTCGGCCATATTTACTTAACCGTTACACCGCAGTCAAACAACAGCTACTCCCCCTGAATGGGAGCACAGAATCACAAGAGGTACAGCATAAATGAAAGCACCCCCCCCCGGGTTCACTCAAATGGACATAAATCACGACACAAAGGCATGAAGGGTAGTTTAAAATACTATTATTATTATTTATGGTACTTTGTCACCTCACAGGAGTTCTTTTTTGGGGGCATTTACAAGAAGGGGAAAAAATTAAGTGTGGGGGGGGGGGGGAGGTAAATGCCGTTACAAAAAGAACGAGAGGTTTTGGAAAATAAACTCAAAATAACATGATAAAACAAACATAAATGGTAGAATTATACCCAATGCCAGCGTTGTGTCAGCCAATAGGATGTACAGGCTGCTGTAAAACATGGCTGATATAATACAAGAATAATATAGAATATATACAATACTAAAACCAACGTAGTGACATGCATGGACGTCTTGGTTTAAAGCTCAATGTTGTGTCCAAATATCGGAGGCAAAATGCATCCAGGAATGAAGAGACTTGGTACTTAAAACATTCCTCCAAACAATTACAAATTGCAAAAATTTGAGATTTGGTGAATGAACTATTGACAAACCAGTTAGTGTGTGTGAGTGTGTGTGTGTGTGCGTGTGTGTGTGTGTGTGTGTGCGCATGTGTGTGTTCCATTAGCCATTGTTCTTCAGGCCTGTTTGTATTTTTTCTGTACAGTTTACACAGACTGTACAACAATTCAAACATACTGCTATTCTTGTGCATTCCTTCACATACGGACCCAAAATCCAGCCTTTATTAAACACACACAAAAAAAAGAGACTCAACCGTTCTTGTGTTTTTTTAAAGGATTCCACTTAAAGCTAAATACATCTTTGGCAAAAAGCAGCTATAAGCTAAGTCAGAAAATCTTCAAGGCAACTCAGTGTAGAAACCAGATCCCATTAAGTCACCGCGAAATCGACGGAGCTGCGATTCCAGCGGTTGTTATTCGACTCAGATAACAAGCGCTGGCCGAGTGGCCGGGCCGGGCCGGGCCGCGAGCATTTCCCACCGGGCCGTCTCGAGCGGCCGGACCGCCTCGAGCGTTCCCCACGAGCCTCATGTGTCCCAAATCATTCGGCGGAAGCTGATATGATGGAAGAGCCGTTACATATTTGAAACTGTAAGAACAAAAAAACTCTGTATATCTGCTGTCGAGAAGAAACCACCTGACTCCAAAATATATATTTTTTTCAGGAAATTAAGAAAAGCTTATATTTTGAAAACAAAGCAATACTGCCTCATCAACGTTGGTGTTGTGACTTTTATATATATTGTCAATTTCTTGCAAGAGAGGAGAGGGGGAGAGGTGGTTTTGTTAGCTGCTTTAGCAGACAGTTTGAGGGTCCAACGGAGTTAAGAGGTTTTGTCCAAAGCGTTTTTTATTACTTTCCATTGGTTCAATATTAGCACTGATTTATGCAAAAAAATAATAATCAAAAAACCTCAAAAATTGAGTTAGGTGGTTTCCAACAGCAACGATATTCATCAGTTAAAATATCGGCCTCTAAATCAGTTTCTTGGTGTGGTTATACTAAGTCACAGAGCTTTTAGTGTCATGGACGAACTTAAAAAAAAGACACAAACTATGAAATATAGACATATGTATCCACATTGACATCCATGGATATCCATATAAGGAGATATAGGTCTTAAAATGTCACGCCATTTTAAGCCCTATACTATTGAACAATAGTTTTTTTTCCTGCTCATCCCATGAACAGTTTTTTTTTAGATAATCAAATCAATATCACTCACTTATATACAAAAGGTGTACATTATAAACAACGCTGTCTTTCTATACAAAACGATACGATACGTGACAAAACAATAATAATAATAATCATCTGGAGTGTCAAACTCCATACAGTAAAACATGTTACAGCTATGGACAGTGAAGTTATATACAGTATACTGTAGAGAGAGAGAGGTCAGTGGTTCCCAAACCTTTTCATGTCAAGGACCCCCAAATCGACACTAATTAGCCCTGCGGACCCCCGATGTGAAGAAGGTATGCCAGGGACACCCATAAGAGAAGATTTTTTTACGGGATTCTAAAACCTGTTTAATTTCAAGGACCCCCAGTTTGACACGCATTAGTCTACGGACCATTTCTATCTCTGGGACCCCAATTTATATTGTAAAATCAATGTTAATTTAACTCTGTACAAATGGACCTACTGTAACAGGTCTATTTGGTTCCATTTGTATCACTCTGAGTTACAGACCCATAGGGGTCCATTTGGTTCCAGACAATCATTTATCTGGGGACCCCCTGGAACTCCCTCAAGGACCCCTGGGGGTCCCAGTATACCCCAGTTTGGGAACCACTGATATAGACAACACCACCCAAATGCATCATATGGTGATATACTGTAGTTGAAGCAAAATGGAAAATAATGCTGTTACAGAATTCAGCTTTCGTTCCCCGGGTTAAGATGTACGAGAGACGATCGAAATACAGACCACAGGAATGTTTTACGGGTGATTTCACGCCGTTTCATGCACCAGAAAAATATGACATTTGAAACCTGAGCTTGTAGATCTGCTATTTCTTTGGTGTGCAACATGGCACACAACCAAGTATATAGCAGGCTTTAGACTAGAGAAACTGGCAACAAGGGAACCACCCACCAGGTCGTGAATTTGACCCCTGAGGAAAAAAATAACTATGTTTCCAAAAATATGATTCAGAAGAAATGTATGTCTATGTATAGGCCGAAAAAGGTTTCAATTCGGCATACGTATATATCCACATATCCAAAAGATATTTTTATCCCTACTGCCGCCAATAGCTCTGGTCCATAGCCCTAATGCCGTTTCTGCCGTCGCATTAGAGCTATGGGACTTTAAATGCATTGCCCTCGCATGGAATGCAGACCAGCCTCTCGACCCCCCTCTGCTAAAATAAAAAGAACGTTTTCGCTACTCACCAATACAAAGACGGTTTTGGTCATTGGCCTGCAATACGGTGGCGTGTCCCTTGTTGCGTTTTCTGTAGAATTCTGTAGAATATTTCCCTGTAAAACTAATGTTAATACAGAGCATGGTTTTGAAATGCCATCGTGTGGTTCGTTCTCAACCATTCTTCTCGTTTGTATTCAGTTTATTAGTGTGAAGCACCGACAACAAAGTGTAAAACAAAAAAACTAAATCTCCCAAGATTCCCTGAACCAGGAGACTTAAATAAGACTAAATACGTCTCGGCGGTGTCTCGGCGACACACACTTCAGACTCAACAACTACAACAACAATGACAACATCATCTTTGGCAAAGTAGTGATAGTGTGAGGTTACCATAGTTAAGATAATTGGTGTAAGACTAGTGTGATATTATAAAGGGTTTATAGTGAGTATGCCGTTCACAACACACACAACGTGAAACAGTGTGAGGAGCACAGCATCGATGCTTTTCCAACTGATTTTAAACGAATACAGAATCACTTCCAGCACCTTTAAAGGTTCCGTTCCTACCGGAGCAGCATACTGTACATACATGCACCCACCCTGAAAATATATGGACCAACTTACGGTATGACTAGTCTGTCTTTAAAGATGGAATGCCGTGATTTTCTTCACCCAGGCACTATGATTATACTAGGAGAAAAAAAGTGTGCAGAAAGTGTTAAAATGACGTTTGTTTATGTGATGGGTGCTGATCCACCTGAACTGAAGCCACACCCCCAGCTGTTGTTGTATGATAACAGGGGAAGGGGTTCGGGGAGGGGATGATATTGTCACTATATCACTGTCGATTTCGATCGGGGCCTTTTGACTCAAAGGCTTTATCAGCTCTCAGGAAGAAACCAAAAATACACAATTAAGACATATTATTTCAATATTCTAACCACACCTGGGGGTCTATTAGACTAGAGTAATGTTAACTCCATAGACGTATACAAAACGTACAAAAAAATCACGGCACTCCATCTTTAACTTCATCTTTCATATTATTGAGAGGATACATTTGACATCGTTCGGAGCCTAAACGTGCTCTCAGCTTTCTCAAGCATTTCACTGTCAAAGTGAAATGTGTTAATAACTGCCTGAATTATCATCACGTCTCCAACAAAACATTGAAGCTTCTTCTCCTGCTTTTCCTTCCGTTCTCCGGCCACTTCGTCTCTCCGTCAGAAAAATAAATACACAAAAAAACCACTCCAGTTCATCCAGAACTATAAAAGACGCCATGATGATTCTCTTCCAGAACGGTAGTGATGAGAGCAGGTCGGAACTTACAGGCTCCTCTTTGTCAAAAAGGTAGAGAAGAACTGTTCTTTGGGACGACTTTTAACGGGCTTCTTAAACCCTATTCGTTGACTGGAGTCCACCAGGGCTCTGTACACAGTCCCCTCCATTTTATCCCGCTGCCACCGTAAATAGCCGATCTACAAACTCACAACACAACGCATTGTGAACACGTGGATCCGCTACTGTCATCGTCACATACGCCCTCCCCAGAATAAGAGCGTCGCAGTCCCGCCCCCTTTCATGACGAAACCAGGCCCAGGAAATTAATCTCAATGCATTTTTCAACACGACATTTCAAAATGTATTTATTTAAAGACCTTTTAAGCGTCGTACGAAGCCAAACTCTTGTCGTGACAAATCATGATAACACACACAATATTTTGGACCAAACAAATAATTACAAAGAAGAAAAACTTTGAAAAAACAAACACACCGAAAAATTGTTGTTGTGATTTGTCACGACAAGAGTTGGCTTTGTTCGCGGCGTAAACGTCTTTAAATAAATACTTTCTGAAAAGTCTATGAGGAAAATGAAGGGGGATTTATTTTCCGGATCTCTCGAGGGGGCGGGACTGTGACGCTCTGTAGGCACGCTAGAGTTGACGTTGGTTAGGGAGGTGACATTGTGGGACGTCTTGTCTTCCAGAGGTGACCACTTCCTTCCTCCCCCATGTCCTTCTCTAACAGTGTCCGTAGCTCATGGACCTCCCCAGCCCCAGACTAGTAGTGTCCATAGCTCATAGACATGCCCAGACCAAGGATCTAATAGTGCCCATAGCTCATAGACATCCCCAGACCCAGACTAATAGTGTCCGTAGCCCATAGACATGCCCATGCCCATCCCCAGCCCCAGACCCAGGCTCTCCCTCAGCCCTCGAAGCTGCTCCTCTCCCAGGCGGATCTTGTCCTCCAGCTGCTTCTGTTCCACCAGGAGAGCAGCCTTCATCTTCACAAAGTGGCTGCAAGAGAGAGAGAGAGAGAGAGAGAGAGAGAAGAGACGGAGGAGTGGAGTTATTAACAGACGGAGGAGTGGAGTTAACAGTCTTATCGCAAATTGACAACTCTTCAAATGCAACAAACTGTATAAACTGTGCCTCATATGAAAGTTGTGACAGACTGTGGGCCAGATCTACAGTAGCATTTACCTGTAGTCTTTCTGTTAGACAGTGAGGTCAACCAGTGGGGTCAGACAGTGGTCAGTTAGTTACCTGTAGTCTCTATGCTGCTCGGGGGTCAGACAGTGGTCAGTTACCTGTAGTCCCGGTGCTGTTCTGGGGTCAGTTAGTTACCTGTAGTCCCGGTGCTGCTCGGGGGTCAGACAGTGGTCAGTTACCTGTAGTCCCGGTGCTGTTCTGGGGTCAGCCGCTGGGCCAGAACGCGGCCCACGGCCTGCTCTCGGCGGTCCACATGGTCCTTCAGGTCCTGGGCCTCGGCCAGCTGTCTCATGAGCTGACGCTTCTTCTCCAGCAGGGGGAGCTACAGGGCAGAGACCAAGAGAGAGAGAGAGTCAAACTACTTCCAAAAGTCTCCTATATGGATGTATAAGTATCTCTGAGAGAACATGAACAATCTTTTTATAGTATTTGGTTTGGTTGCATTTTACGGTCGGGTGCTGCACTCTAAAATATCAGCTCTACAAGCCCAGAGCGTGTCACGCTACGACGCGTTTGTGAGCTTGAGCTTGTAGAGTGGCTGTTTTCAGCGTGCAACAGTGTTGTTTTTGACAGCAAATTTCTATTTTAGTTTTGGTCATAGTCTCTTGAATAGCTTTAATTTAGTTTGAGTCACATTTTAGTCACCTGGAATGTTTTAGTGTTAGTCTAGTTTTAGTCTGCTAAATATCAGAAGATTTTAGTCGACTAAATCTACAGTTGATTTAGTCGACTGAAATGTATTTTGATGCCGTCGTAATGGCATCAAAATACAAGCTCACAATGCGTCGCGCTGCGACGCATTGTGTAGGAATAAACACTGGCGTGCAACCAAAGTGTAAGTAAAACCAGCTCTCCTCCTCCGTCCTCACCCTCTCCTGCTGGGCGTTGTCTGGGTCCAGGAGGTCCAGAGAACTCTCCACCCTCAGCAGACGTCCTGACAGAGACAGGATGAGACTGACCACCTTGTCCAGGTCCCCGATGAACATACGGAACTTATCCACCTCGTTGGGCTTACAGACGCCCACCACCATGGTCTCCACCTGGAGGGAGAGACATGAATTGAAATGTTACTTTTATTTGAAAAACAAAATAAAGTCTCAAAGTCCAATCCAATCCACTTTATTTATAAAGCACATTTTTATACAACAAGGTTGAAACAAAGTGCTGTACACAAATAAATACTAAACAACAACAACAACAGTACATAAACAGGGCAACATAAGTACACAATGCAGTGGAAGCAGCAACTCTTAATCAGTATGTTCAAATGCCAAGGAGTACAAGTGAGTTTTCAGACGTGATTTAAACACAGACAAGGATTGAGAAGCTCTGACATGAGGTGGAAGTTCATTCCAGTGTGGGTGCTACAACAGAAAATGACCTATCCCCCCGGGATTTCAGCTTGGATTTAGGGATCTTGAGAAGTGACTGGTCAGTCGACCTCAGGGCCCTTGTCGATACTTTGGGAGTTATAAGTTCCGAAATATAGACTGGTGCTAAGGATGTGACGGTTTCCGGTTCAACCGGAACGATCCGGTTTCATAAGTAAACCGGATTAATTTATTTAAACCGACCGAACCGTATTTTTATGTTTACCCACGGAAGCGGTCGCAACACTCGCCGCGGTGCTCAGGCTCACTGCTGGCTGCCTGCTGTAGCCTGCAGCAGAGCCCAGTCAGCCCAGCACACACACCAGGTCTCAGGTTTCAAGTGAATGGGGGCAGGGGGGGGTGGAGCTGGATGGACCACGCACGGCACGCAGTGTTTGTTTACAATAAAGTTTCAATAGTTGTCACTGTACAATACTTTAAAACAGTTGTCATGTTGCACACAATCAATTTGGTCATAGCAGCCGCCTGTAGAAACCCCCTCTCGTCCCCAAGCAGCAGCACACAGTGCCCGCACCGTGAGACCGCAGTGAGAATGCTATAGCATTGCAAGAAGCTAAGGCTTAGCTGCTAAGCTAACACAACACCAGCAATGGTGGTGGTGATGTTAGCTTAGCTTAGCGTAGCTTGCTGCTGCTTGGCTGTTCAACTTCACTTCATCTCTGCCTGTAATTTCTTATTGTGTTACCCTGACACCGGCGCTGCAAAAACAGACAGATCTACAAGCTCTACAATCTCAACTCTCAAACTCCAGGTAGTCCCACTCCTCTGAACTCCAGGCTGCATGAACAGTTTTTCTGCCCCCTCAATGTCGCAAATCTGAGCGCATTCACTTCAATTTGTCTTCAATGTCTCTTCTGCACAGCGCAGCAGTAGCTTTGCTTTGCGCTTGCGTTAGTCAAAACTAAAAGCGAGTGACAGCAAGACGAGCATGTCTCGCGGTCACCGTAGCAATGAATGGAGAGACTTATTTGGAATGATTAAATCCATTATTGGCCTGGAGAAAGTTACAGCCGCGCCGCCGCCTCCTCCTCCCTGGCGTACAATTAGCCATGTGCTATATGACGTTTTGTTTACCCTGCGACAGGGACTGAGAGGGGTTTCTCGTCAGCGAAAAGTCAAGCGGCCAGTGCCAGTGGCTTTAAACAGTAGGTACAGTTGCTCACATTTGGACTGGACACGACAGCGATATGTTTTGGACTCAGGCTCATCATGGACCCTATATAGCTGGCCTGGTGCAGATGCGTGCAAATCACGATGGGTTAATTGTTTAATACAAATACAATGCTTAGCTTACCAAAAAAAAACCCAAAAAGTAGGCAATAAAACACTTGTTTTATTGTTTCCATTTGTGTGAGCATTGAGAAATAAAGACAAATGTGTTAAATCTGTCACTTTGTCCAAATTATGGTCTTTACACGCTATGGAAAAAAACTAATGACTCAAGTGACTTTGGCCCTCCAGTGGCCAAAGTCGGTATAACCGTTTCGGTCGATTTTTTATTGAATATCGACCCGGTTTTGTAATTTTCAAACCGTCACATCCTTAACTGGTGCCAACCCATTTACAGACTAAAAAGCAAACATTAAAATCTTAAACTGGATCCTGTAGCACACAGTCCCTAAAAAGCTAAAAACACAGCTGTTATTCTACATAATGATACAGAGGTGACTGACTGACTGACACTCTAACCACGAGTGTCCGCCCTGAAACTGGGAGGTCGGGGGTTCGATCCCCGGCCGGTCCGTCATACCAAAGACTGTAAAAATGGGACCCAATGCCTCCCTGCTTGGCACTCAGCATCAAAGGGTTGGATTTCAAATCTACTAATCAAATGATTCCCGAGCGCGCCACGGCTGCAGCTCACCGCTCCAAGAGATATGGTCAAATGCGGAGAACAAATTTCACTGCGGTAACGTGTGTGACAAATCGTACGACTTTGACCTATGAATGAATGGCTGACTGAGTGACTGAGTGAACGAATGAGTGAATGAATTAATGGATGAATGAATGGGTACAGTACCTCGTCTCCCAGCTGCGTGTTGGCTCTGATGTCATCCTGCAGGCCTCTCTGGGCCTCTCTGAGGACGCCCAGCTTCTTACGGAGACTCTCCATCAGCTGTTTCTGGAACCAGGTATGAAACAAACGTTGTACTGGAAAGATCATGGAGATCTCTCTGTGTGTGTGTGTGTGTGTGTGTGTGTGTCTCTCTGTGGGTCTCTGTGTCTGTGTGTGTGTGTGTGTGTGTGTGTGTGTGTGTGAGTGTGTGTGTGTGTGTGTGTGTGTTTGTTACCTTGTAAGACAGTTCGTCATCCTCGTCTCTGTCGTCTCGGTCGGTGAAGTCTTTCATCTGAGACAGTAGCTGAGCCTTGGCTGCTGATGTACTGTAATATGAAGAGGAACAACTGCTACTGGCACCAGACCTCCTGGAGAGGAGAGGAGAGGAGAGGAGAGGAGAGGAGAGGAGAGGAGAGGAGAGGAGACACTGGTCAAATGAGCACAGGTCATTTGCTGGTTCCAAGAAAGACCACAAACAAATTGTATGATGAGAAAGAACTCTTCTTCTTCTTCATCTTCAACTGCTTATCCGTAGTCTGGTCACAGGGGCAACAGCTCTGCCAGACTTCCCTCGCCTCCAGAGCCATTAGTGACTTCCTCCTGGGGGATCCCGAGGCGTTCCAAGGCCAGTGAGTCGATGTGTTTCCTCCAACTGCGCCTTGGTCTGCCCCGGGGTCTCCTCCCAGTGGGACTTGCCTCGAGGACCTAAGCTGGCTCCTTTCCAGGCGAAGGAGCAGCGGTTCTACTCCGAGTCTCTCTCGTGTGACTGAACTTCTCACCCTATCTCTAAGGGAGATGCCAGCCACCCGTCGAAGGAAACTCATATCGGCCACTTGTATTCGTGACCTTATTCTTTTGGTCATGACCCACACTTGATGACCGTAGGTGAGAGTAGGAACGAAGATTGCTCGGTAGACAGAGAGCTTTGCCTTCTATTCTCCCCATAAATGTTATAAAGTTACATCAGAGGAGAGCAGAGCAGAGAGTAAAGATTGTTATGAGAAATGAACAAAGCTTTCCTGTGGTGGAACAACTTAATTAAGCCACTTAAGACACAGCGGATTGTGTTAAGGAATGAATGGAGGTCAATGGAGACGAATGAGTGTCGAAACGGATAAACCAACCAAGCCACAGAGAGAAGGAGGAGAGAGAGAGAGAGAGAGAGAGAGAGAGAGAGAGAGCGAGAGAGAGAGAGAGAGAGAGAGAGAGAGAGGAACGTGAGATGCTGGGAAAAGACCTGAGGTGGCAACAGAGAGGCTGACCTACATCATGGTTCAAACTGCACTGCCAAATAATCCTGACTGTTGCATTTATGCTTCGTTAATTACCGGATGGGTGGAGTTTAGTTTACCAACCTCAAAACAATTCAGAGACTGTAGAGTAGAGTTGTCCCAATACCTAGTACAAGTACTTGAGTAACCACTTATTTTACCCCCTTTTCTCATAGATGCAGATGGATCTCCGATCTACACTTGTCAGTTGTCATTTATGCTTGTATATTGTGGTTTTTGTATATTGTATATATGCTGTTTTTGGTGATTTGCTGCAGTCAGTGATGGGTCAGACTGTCTCCCGTTGTATTCGTTCAGCCTATAGTGTCAACTGGATGTTCTGGTACTCGGGTCAAAGTATCGGGCCGGTACCGAGTACTTGAGGGTGGTATCGGTCCGAGTAACCGATACCAGAACAACTCTACTGTAAAGTAAGTTGTTACCTGTTCATTATAAGAACGCATATTCATAACAGACTTAACAAATATATTTCCCTGCAATTGTGTAAAACTAGCTGGCAGTTATATTATGTCCAACATGACATAGTGGCTTAAAGCACACATTAAACAAAAACACACAGAAAGCTAGTTTATGAACCATATTCCCGTGGCTGGTACTGTAAGTCGGAGAGAGAGCGGGAAGGAAGGAAGAGATTGACTTGCTGCCAGTTATAATATGTCCAATATGACTAAGTAGCTTAAAGCCGCACATTAAACCTAAACACACAAAAAGCTATTTAATGAAATATAGACCCGTGTCTGGTGAAGTCACAGAGCGGGAAGTTAGAGATTGCCTTAAACAATGGAGTGTGGGGCGAGGAATGCTGTGGGAGAGAGAGACGGAATGGGCTTAGTGGCAGGAACAATTAGCTCCTGTACAAATCAAATGGGCTGTGTAATTCCTGCGTGCACGCACGTAGACACACATGTGCCGTGTGTGTGTGCATGCACACATACAGTACACACACACACACACACACACACACAGCAAACAGCTCCACCAGAGAGCCCCAGACTTCCCTCTCCAGAGCAACATTAGTATAACTTCCTCCTGGGGGGATCCCGAGGCGTTCCAAGGCCAGTGAGTCGATGTGATTCCTCCAACTGATCCTTGGTCTGCCCCGGGGTCTCCTCCCAGTGGGACGTGATCCTTGGTCTACCCCGGGGGTCTCCTCCCAGTGGGACGTGATCCTTGGTCTGCCCCGGGGTCTCCTCCCAGTGGGACATGATCCTTGGTCTAGCCCCGGGGTCTCCTCCCAGTGGGGACATGCATCAAGGACCTCCCTAGGGAGACGCTCGAGAGGCATCCTAACCAGATGTTTTACACCAGTAAACTTGTGGGGTGACATTAAAGTTGGAGTACGGGCTGGAGTACGTCCGCACACATGCACACTTGACTCACGACTCAAACTCCTTCTCTCTTACCTATCCAAACTATCAGAGTTGTGCTCCTCCGTGCTGCTCCTGTAGTCTCTCCTCCAGCTCTCCGTGCCCGACTCCCCCTCACCGCCCTGGGGGAAGAGCTGCTCCAGGCTCAGCCTCTGCCTGGCCCTCCTCTGGTCCTCCTCCTCCGGGGAGCCGCTCTCCGCCCGCTCCCTGCCCGACGGAGAGGCCTCGGAGCTGGGCAGCGTGTCGATGTCCGTCTCCAGGACGGTCACCGGCAGGGCGAAACACTGGAGCTCCGTGGCCATGATGGGGAGGTCGTCGCCCGGGAGCCCGCCCTCCTCCTCCTGGGAGCAAAACTTAATTTAGTTTTAGTCATATTCTCTCTTTTAATCTAGTTTTAGTCGACTAAATATCATAATATTAACATTTTAAAAAAACATACATTTAGTTTCCCCACGCATACTCTGTTTTCTCACATGAAAGGACAGGATAATAATAATAATAACTGCAATAACTGCATATTTTATTAATGTCTTAATGCGTTTATCAGTTCATCAATCTGCAAGTTCATCATAGTCAGTTTGTCATGGTAGCCTCCCCTCAATATTTCTTATATTATTAATAATGTTCCCCCATTTTGTGTCAAATTCCATTGGTTTCCCTTTAACGTTGTGCATATTTTTTTCTGATGTGCTGTATGATAATAATTATCTCATTTTAGTCTAGTTTTTAATTGTTGACGAAATTGACAGTATATATTTAGTCTCAGTTTTAGTCATCGTAGCTTATTTAGTTTTCCTCAGTGAGAAAAAAAGGTAGTCGACGAAACATCAACAACCGTACCTGGAAGTCATCGATGTCCGTCTCCATGGGGATGTCGTCCAGCTCCGCCTCCAGGCTGTGGGCGGGGCTGGGGCTCAGGGTGGTCTCTGACTCCTCCTCCGGCTCCTCCTCCTCGCCCTCCTCCAGGATGTTCTGGCGTTGTTCCACGGCGGTCGTGACCACCGCCGCCTGGACGCTGTTCAGGTTGTTCTGCGACGTCTGGAAGGTCCTGTTGTTGTTCAGGAACTGCTGCTGCTGCTCGTAGTTCATGGCGAAGTAGGACTCCGGAGAGATGGCCGCCGTGCCGCCGACCACAACAACGCCTCCCACTCCGTTCTCCATTGTTGTTGTTGTTGTGTGGTGGTGGTGTGTGGTGGGGGTGGTCGTCGTGTTGTTGCTGTGAATTCTGGGAGATGGTGTTCCTCTCTCCCATTCGGCCACGCCCCCCGGTCTCTGGTTCTGTTGTTGTTGTCTCGGAGGCCTCAATATGGACGTCGTCTGCCTGTCCTGGTCTGGGTTGTGGTTGGAGTCCATCTCAGAGGACCTGGAGAGATGAACATGGACAACTAACATGTAAAACTAACATTTTAAAAGATACTGTAATAATAACCGACAGAATAAATCAAATCTAAACAATAGACATTCCAGCTGGCTCAGTCTCACCTGTAGACCTAGAATGCCTGTGATCATTTAATTATACTTCGTAAATGGGCAGGTGGTGTGATTAATTACCCAGCACCTATCGCAAAACACCTGCCAATTGTGTGACCCAAACTTTTGTGTTTCCCTGGTCAATTGGTGATGACGTCTGCGGTAAACAGGACGTATTCGTAAAATCAGTCCAGCGATCATTCCGGCCCCCTCTCGCCCGGAGAGAAAGACGTCCGTGTGCATCTCTTGGAAAAAGTGGAGATAATTCACTAAATACACGTTTTGTGCCAGAACTTTCACATGGATATAAAACTAGAGGACCATATTTCACTCCACGTCTTTGGAATTATTTAATGGGCGAGTACAAACGGAGCATTTATCACATTTGACCACGCATTAATTAGTCCGACCAGAAATTAAGCAGGGTGTTCTATGGCTCTGTATGTGAAATACTGTACAACAAGAGCCGTTCTAGGGCTATCTCACCTGTTGGCCCAGTGCTCTGTGGCGGGTAGTGGCGGTACGGGGGGAGGGGGAGGCAGTGGGGGCAACATGTCCACTCTCTCGTGCTGTCCTTCATAGCCGCCACTCCTCACCAGCCCCTCCCTCTCTCTGGGGGGAGGAGCCACAGGCCGGAACGCCCTCCGCGAGAACATGGGACTGGGCGGGGCCACGGCGAAGGAGGAGGGGCGGTCCTGACCCTGAGGAGGAGGCGGAGAAGGCTGACCGGCGCCGACGTGATTGATGAACGCTGCGGCGGGGGCGTGGTGGGAAAAGGGGCGCTGCGGCTGCTGCTCTGGAAGAACTTGGTTCTGATTGGAGGGATGCTGCTGCTGGTGGCTCTGGTGATTGGACGGGACGTGTGAAAGGAGGGGGCGGTCCTGCGTGGTCGTGGCAGGCTGGCTCTGAGCGTCGACAGGGTGTTCCGGCACCTGAACCATCAGAATCAGTATTATCTTTATTGTCACATCACAGTTTCATAAGTAAAAAGGAAGGTGGCTGAAATTTGTTTTTGTTATCGTGTACATTTTTCCAGTGTTGCTTTTGACAGCAAAGTTTGATTTTAGTTTTTAGTCATAATCTCTTGAATAGTTTTCATTTAGTTTTAGTCACATTTTATAGCCAATGTATTTAATTGATTTAATTAATTGATGCCGTCGTAATGACTTATTTTACAAAATAAATAGCAGATACCAAGTCGATACCAAGTGTAAAATGACTTCTACTGGATCTCTTTGTCCACGAGTACTTTCATAACTTTTAGTCTAGTTTTAAATTTGTTACCTGAGCGGGACCCTGGAGGCGGCCGCTGCAGCGTCGACAGCCCTCCTCCGGGACCACCTCGTGCCTCTGAGGAGGAAGGCTGTAGGACCTCTGCCTGGAGGAGGTCTCTGGAGGGGAGACGCCGCACGGCGGGGGGCCGCGGGGCCCCTCGGCGAGGGGGGAGAAGGACGGCTGGGTGGCGGGCGAGGAGGAGGAGGGGCTGAGGAGAGGAGGAGGAGGCGAGGAGGCGTAGAGCGAGTGGTGGGAGGCACGTCTGCGCCGCTGGAACTCCTCCCACTTGGGGGGCGGCGGCCTCGGAGGGGGCGGGGTCTTCTTTCTGGTCCGGGCGATATTATCGGCGGTGGCGACACCAGGTCGAGAAGGGTCGGACCTTCTCGACGGTTGTTCCCCCCCGACCTCAATCCCTCCTCCCCCTCCCCCCTCCTCCAGCTCGCTCAGCGTCTGGCTGCCGGTCAGCGAGATGGCCGGCGACCAGCGGTGGCTGTCGAAGCGCAGGTCGTTCTCCGACATGGCCCGGCCGCGCTGCAGCGACAGGGGGCCCGGTGGGGGGGCATCGTCGTTACGCCTGCTGGTGGGGCCTCCTCCACCCCACCTGCCCCCCTGGTGGGGGGGCTGCTGGGGGTGCTGGTGCTGGGGGTGGTGGGGATGGTGGTGGTGCTGGGGGTGGGGGTGGTCAGGAGCCTCTAGTTGCCTGGGGTCAGACCTCCACCTGGGGAAGTCCCTGAGAAACATACATGGAGAGAAAGACTGTTTTGTCAGTGGTTTTCTATAAACAGCTATAGTGTAGATTCTGTCTGAACACAAACATTAAATGCCATTGACAATGAAGAATTTGGATGGAGTGGGGAGCGAGAAAGTAAGAAAGGTAGAGACGAGATGAAGTCAGTTAGATAGTTGAGAGTTACTGACAACTATCATCCTCTCCTCTCCCCTCCCCTCCCCTCCCCTCCGCTCCCCTCTCCTCTCCTCTCCTCTCCCATTCCAATGTATAGGAGCAGCCATACAACCACAGCATCGCTGCGGTCATATCACGATGACCATTGGATGATTGCTCTGCACCACTTAGTGAACTCAACAGCCGGCACTGATTGGATAGGATTTCCCCAGAGTCAATTATAATAGGCCGACTAAACCCCACCTAAGGTCCCTGGGGGCGTACTTATAACGGCAATCACAGAGAGAGAGAGAGAGAGAGAGAGCGAGGGAGAGAGAGAGGGAGGGAGGGAGAGGGAGAGAGAGAGAGAATGGGAATGATTTGGGGTCTGAATGCCGGGTCGTGTCCAACTGTGTCTGCGTGTATCGTGTGCTGCATGCCGTGGAATAAAGACACATGAAAGAGAGAGAGATGCTTTCTTTTGAAACATCAAAAGAAAGGAAATGCCTGTGTGTGTTGCATGCATTAAATCATGCAAACACCTGCATTTGTCCAGCGTGTGTGTGTGCGTGCGTGCATGTGTGCGTGCGTGCGTGCATGTGTGTGTGCGTGTGCATGCATTGCACCGTCCGTTGTCCATCTGGCATGCTTTTTCGGTATACACACAGACGGACAGGAAGTGGCTCACCTCTCAGTCAGGCTGTACTTCCTGTTGAGCTTGGCCGCTTCCTGTTGCCGGGCAGGGTACAGCAGGGTCTGTGAAACAGATTCATTGGAGAGTTAATTCAAACCCTGCACTGGAATGGAATGGAATGGAATGGAATGCTGAGGAGGGTGTTCATTATGAAAGGTCAGCCCGCATCCATTCAGTCAACACACCCATCCATCCATCCATCTATATGTGGAGCTTTATTTTAAGGACATCCAGGATTTATTTTGTAAATATAGTATTGCATTAGCCAATTTTAACCCATTCTGAACGGGAACCCGTTTTGGTGTTAGCATCACGTCATGCTTTAGCTATTGAAAAATAGCAGATCTACAAGCTCATAGCGCGCCACCGAGTGGCGCGCTACGAGCTTGTAGGTCTGCTATTTTTGAAAAATCGAAGAGCGACTGACATTTTTAGAATCTGATCTCAGGTCAGAATGGGTTAATCAGACCAGTGTGTGTGCAGCGGAAACCTCGTATGAATCTGATCTCAGGTCAGAATGGGTTAACATAGGATATGTCAGCGTTTCCATCTGCAGGGTTATAATTTTACAGTAAAGTTTCATATCCGTCTGTCTGTCTCTGTCAGTCAGCCAGTCAGTCATTAATGCACGCCTCCGATTCTGCAGGAACTCCGAAATGCAGAGCAGACGTGCATTAATGACGATAAAGAACACCCTCGAGTGTAATATTGCAATTATACAACAGTTACCCTTAAAACTAAGATGTTCGCTAAAAGAATCATATTTTTTTAATGACACAAGTAGCCACTACGACCACAAGAAACTCGCTAGCCTAGCCACCCAGTCTGCTGCGCTCTGGGAGAACAGAGCAGGGTCTTTGTTTTGATTAGGTGTTCCTATATCGTGGGTTTAAGCATGGCTAGAAAGCCGTTTCAACCAATCAGATTGCTTCCTCGAGATAAATGGACAATAGTCCATTCCGATTAGAATGAAAGATAAACACATCATACAGCCCGTGACCTTATTGTACCCTCTGGTACACAGGGCACGCTACGCACTAAAACCGGCAAATGTCAACAAAAAAAACGATCATAAAAATGAAAGAGAATGAGTGGAATGATAGAGAATGTTAGACGAGGAGCGGTACATCTGCGGAACACATTTAGCCGAGGTTACCGTTTCACCCACGACCAAGGGATGAGAGAGATGAGAAGATGAAAGGAAGGAAATAAGGAATGAAATGTAGAGAGAGAGAGATAGAGAGAGAGAGAGAGAGAGAGAGAGAGAGAGAGAGAGAGCTATAAACAGAAAGAAGGAAAGGATGAAAGAGAGAAATGAACAAAGACATAGAGGAGTGATTCTATGAATGGAATGTCAGGCAGCCTCATCATAACCAGAGCCATAGACTACAGTATCTGTTCCGTTAATGGCGTTTTTTTTCTTGTTGATTTAGGCTCATTACGACTAAAACACAGGATGCGCCTGCAGAACGCATCGAGCAGCTTCATTATTCCCACGATGGGAACGGCAGAAAGACGACCTCATTGCACTCTCATTACGGCTCCCAATAACACCAGAGAGACCATATTAGATGTGCCTGGAGGGAAGATAAGTTGCCTAGAGGGGAGATAAGTTGCTGCCAGAGTGAGGTCTAGCCAACACCACCTCACTCATGGGGAGATAAAGGAGGAGATGGAACTATGCTATAAGGACAGACGTCCATAACCCATTACTAGGGACGGAGCTCCAAACCTGATACCCGGAAAAACCAAAGCTTATCGAGTACCCGGTATCAATAAGCTTTGGACTTCTATGAATCCTGTTATCAAGCACCATGATGTCATGTTCAATCAATCAAGACAAGAGGCGATCAAGAAATAAATCGAATCGTCGACGCTGGCACAAACATGGAGGTCTAAAGGTGTATTGATACCGGCCAACCAGCGCTGTCTGTCCGGGTAAACACAAGTAGTAAAAGACACTGCACGGTTCTGTTCTGAATGTATTGTCGTCTCTCGTCGTTCCATATAATAAAGAGAAAATGCTCGATAGTGATCTCGATAAGAACCCGGCTCGATAAGCCTGATCGATAAGGTGATCGTTATCAATAAAACATTAACGAGCTCCATCCCTACCCATTACTGTAGTGTAGAGCTCAACTGAAACAGCTAATCTAACAACATATTTATTTATTTTATGAGATAATCGATATTTAACAAATCATTGATTAATTAGACTAAGACCCTAGACTGTACATAGGGTAAAACAGCAACGACTGAATGGAGTGACCTCCAAAACTAAAAGTAAAGTAAGTAGCCTTATTATAGTCTTATATAAGGTCTTATAATAAAGGTATTTTATTATAACGTGGAATCTGTTCTCCTCTATGGCTGTGAATGCTGGAGGAGATAGCAGTGAGGAGGATGAGACTAGCTGCCACCTGACACCAAGAACTCCCGGGCCAAAAAGCTTGTACTGTGGGAACCAACACACGGGCATCGATGGAGAGGAACGTCCCACACCTATACCTACGTGGACGTATACTAAAGAAAGATGCCGCTGCAGAAAGCACAAAGGAGCTGGCCAGATGTATGGAGAACCGAGATGACTGGAGAAGCCGACGGAGGGCTCGTCTGTCTGAGGACCACGTAGAGAGAGAGAGGTTTTGCATGGTGACTACGAGCTGTGCAACCTCTCTTTACTTTACAAACATCTTTATAGTCTTTGGGATGACTCTATGGTTAGAGACTGAACCCTAGTCGACCTCCCAATCTCAGGGCGGGCAACTCTAAACCACCGGGAGCTGCTTTTGAACTATTCTAACCAACATGTGCTGTTTTGTAACTATTCTGACCAACATGTGCTGCTTTTTAACTATTCTAACCAACATGTGCTGATTCTAACCAAATCAGAGAGCAGACGCAACGTTAAGTCATTTAACTATACAACCTGTGAGGACCCAGAAAGATGTGCATGCCATGTGTGTGTATCTACGTGTGTGTGTTAATAAAGATAACGACATGGGAAAATGAATGTGCAGCCTCTTCACTTGAGTCACGTTGGCATTCATACAGTCATGTGGTAGAAGTGTGTGGTAGAAGACGTGTGTGTGTGTGTGTGTGTGTGTGTGTGTGTGTGTGTGTGTTTCTGCCTGGAGAGCACATGTACAGTAGCATCTGCACACAGAGAGAGAGAGAGAGAGAGAGAGAGAGAGGGAGCACCTATTGACTCTGTTTTCATTGATTTAGTAAATATCAGACATATTATATTCAAATCACATGGTTCGGTATGTTTTCTCAAATTCTAACCCAACACAATTAAGGATTTGTGTGACAAGACTGTTGTATGATGACGTAGAGGATTAATTAAAAACAAAATAAATAAAAGGTTGTGCCCGACCGAGACGATATTTTTAAGTATCAAATTTGTGGATGAATTTGTGAATTTGTCACCTGTGTCGATTGATTCACTTGGTCGATATTCTGCCTGCCCTTGGGCGACACAGACGGCGTTGATTGACTGTCCACTCCACGGTTTGAATCGTTAACTGTTAACTGATAGTATAACATCTTAATGAAAACCCAGGAAATATTCCTGTCCCCTAAGAAAATAATGTAATTGTATTTGATGACCTTTATAGGCTTGAGTCCCAAAATAACTCCCAAATAACTTTAAAAACTGAGACTATTCACAGTTGGTAAAGTCACACACACACACACACACACGATGGACATGCAAGCAAATAGACTTCCATAAACATGTACACATCGGGCGGCAGGTGTAAATGTCCTCCCATACAATCAAAGGAACTACACTGACCCAGCTGTGTGTTCACTGAGGCTGAAGCAGGCCCTCAGGCAGGGCTACACTTTACCAATAACAATTCCCTCAGAACAATTTCCTACCATTCTCTCAAAAACCCAGCTGGGATGTTCAGCTGGGAACAGGCTGAGCGACAGTCCATGAATAATAATAATAATAATAATAACAGTCTTTTTTAAATTATTTCCATATATCTTTATATTGGGTTTCCTTCCTACACCCAAGACAGGCGAGCAAACACAAGGACAATGCCAATACATACCAAAGTGCAAAAATTGCACAATGAAATGACATTTAGGAGTCGTCTATGTGCAACTGAATGTATGTTTTATATGATTGGAATCAGTATCTTTGCGTAGGCTATGCGAGCGAGCGTGTGTGTGTATGCGTGTGTGTGTGTGTGTGTGTGTGTGTGTGTGTGTGTGTACACACATGTACATGCATCTGAATCAATGCCTTTATTTCTCCTCTGCATAGCTCTTTTTGGACATCTGTTAATAGTAAAACTATTGGACGCCTTCGGTGGCTCGTATAATAAGAGCAGATCTCATCACAGGGGTTATCGCACCAGGCACAGAATCAAATAACTTTCATTTGAAAATGGATTCCGACTGAGCGGAAACAGAGGTTCAAACTTCCCCCCCTAACACAACACAGGCGCACGCACGCACACACGCACACACCACAGGACCCTGCGTGGTCAGCCTACACAAAACCAAATAGAGGAGCCCGGCGGTTTCAGCCAAGTGTCTGTTTAACTTGAAGAGCCATTTTGCTGATAACAAATGTCAGCTCGGTCTATAGCCCGGCGTCAAATGATAGGGTTTTTAATGGATTAAGCGTTTAGGGGGGTAAAAAAGGCTCTAAAAGTTCATATCTCCCCCCTCCCCCCCACGAGGCTGGAGTTGATCTTGCGGCCGGCGAGAAGTAACGTGACCCTGTTATTACCGAGGACATGAAATGTCCAGCGTTCGCTCGCCCGAATCCACCTCAAGTTCAACGCCAGCCTGCAAGTTCTCGGCCAGGAATGATGAATGTTCCACGCCGGAGTTCAGAAGTTTCTTAGAATTTGAGCAGCATGCAACAGTTTGGAGGTTCGGCGTGTCTTAACCGACCACTTTGACCGCTCGTTTCTTTCGGGACAAGTGGCCACTTAGCGTTGAGCCTTAGAGAAAGCGTTCGCTCGGCTGGAGGCGATGTTTATACCGCTGAGCGAGCGTAGAAGAACCGCTGTTGTCATGCAACAGTTTGGAGGTTCGGTGTCTTAACCGACCACTTTGACCGCTCGTTTCTTTGGGACAAGTGGCCACTTAGCGTTGAGCCTCAGAAAGCGTTCGCTGGAGGCGATGTTTATACCGCTGAGGGAGCGTATAAGAACTGCTGTTGTCACGCAGCTGTGTTGATTTCGTCGACTAAAACTATGACCAAAAATGTCCGTCGACTACCTTTTTTCACTGATGAAAACTACATATATTGACAATTTCGTCAACAAAAAAACCTAGACTAAAATGTTAGGAAGGGACTATAGTGGACAAGAGATCCAGTATAAGTTATTTTACATTTGGTTGCATGGTGAAAAAAGCCGATCTACAAGCTCACGGCGCGTCGCAATTATGAATTTAGTGGGCAAAACCATGCCTATACGAGATAGGTAAAAATGTAATTCATAGTTATCACCATGAAACTTCCACAGTTGATTACTTACACGAAGATAATGATTTATTGTATTACAAATGTTCTGAAATTTAAATATGAAAAAGCTACTACTGTGGAAGGGTTATCAATTTACTTATATTGATCCTATAAACAAGTTAATATAGGTGTATGGTTTTTCAAACTCAATTCTTAATTATCGTTCCAAATTATGGAGCTCTGACTCATGACTCAAGAACCCAAAAGAACTGGACCGGTTCCCACCCTGGTGGAAAAGAGGGCCTCTGGTTATTCCTCACCATGGTCAGAGAGACTCAACTGGAATGGAACATTTTAACAACATTCAGCAGACTTTAGTTTCTTCTCCTGTCATCAGAGGGGCAGAAACACTGAGAGATGACTCATCCTCCTCCTCGGAGAGGCTCTCTTGGAAGTGTTGCATGTTTATTGAACGTTCACACAACCCACCGCCAACGCCACTGGGACCCATAGCTGGATATATTAGAGCAGAGGCTTAAACGACACCAGACCCTCCGTTAAAAATAAAAATAAAAGAGGACTATATGGTGGTTCTGTGGCTGGTGAAGATGAAGTGGCAGGTCCAATTTTTTGGTCCAAATAATGTGGGAAAGCATAATAAATTAATGAAAAGAAAAATAATCCATGGAACAGAAAGAGGGTTAAAGGGATCATATTTCACTTTAAAAAAAATCTTTTTGGTCATTTCAACCTCTACTCGGGCAGTTTATAAGTTGCTTGATTCAGTACATTTAGATATTTCATATTCATTTTTAACTTCCCTCCTATATACAGTTTTTGTCCCCACACGTCTCGTATTTTTGCAATTGACAATGAAAGGAGAAATTAGGTCATATTGTGCCTCAAATATGACGTGAATCTGTGGCAACACAAACATTAAAACAGTAAATGAAAAACCACGTCCCCCTCACGTATTAATTAGTAAGTATCAGTCACCAGAGTAGATGAATCTATCATGGTTAAAATGGAATTTGAATTGACAAATGGGTTTGTATAGGAAGGGTGGCGGGACAGCTACAATGAATATCAAATATCTAAATACTGAATCAAGCAACTTAAAAAAAACTGTCTTGGGTGTTCGCATGAGGCTCAGTAGACGATAAAATGACCAAATGTGTTTTTTGAAAGTGAAATATCCCTTTTAGTAAACCCTATACTTACTTAGTTTGACCAGATTGATTATTAAATAATTGCCGAAAGCAGCCTGACTCTACAAGCTCACATCATGGTGATCTGCTATGTTCTGCTTATAGTTTTAGCCCCAGAACAGAACAGGGATGTCGGGTCGGGTCAAATGGTACGAAAGAAAAGCTTTCATGAAACATTGTCTTCATCATCAAAGAAGTAAAAACATGGGTACAATACAATGTTTGGGCCTCCAGTGGCCTTGTTCACGTTCAGAGCTCACAGCTGGTACTCGTGTTTTATTGAATAAAGCTCGTCTAAACCTTCTGAAGAGAAGTGAGTGCCTTGGAATCATTTGCTTCGGATTACAGACAAACACCAGAACCCTTCTGGAGAGAACTAACCCGGAAATACTACTTTATGAAGAGCAGAATATATTGGACCGGACGGTTGTGTTGCGTTATTAAGAAACGGTGTACTGGTGAGTATATTGTGAAATCAATAATGACAACCAAATGCATGTGTGTGTGCGTGTGTGTGTGTGTGTGTGGGCGCGCACACACTGCACACACTTTGGCCGTGGGCTTTGTATGGCTGCGTATTTGACGTTTAATATACTTAATTTAATTTGTGTTTATTTGTTGTTTGCTTGTCTGGCATCGATCGGTCTCTAGGGGTGTTTCCTTGTAGTGGAAATGTCCCTGGCATGTTACTATTCTCAGAAGTGTGTGTGTGTGCGCGTGTGCGTGTGCGTGTGTGTGTGTGTGTGTGTGTGTGTGTGTGTGTGTGTGTGTGTGCGCGCGTACCTGTGTGTGTGTGTGTGCGCGTACCTGTGTTTGTGTGTGTGTGTGTGTGTGTGTGTGTGTGTGTGTGTGCGTCTTACCTCGGTAGGCGTGTGGCTCTGTGCGGCGTGTTCTCCCTGGTTCTCCCTGGGCAGGGAGGGGCCGTTGACCGGGTGGAAGGCCGAGCGAGGGGCCTGGTTGTGGGCCTGGCCGTCAGGCTGGAAGGCCTGGTTCTGGTGGGCCTGTTTGTGGGCCTGGGCGTCAGGCTGGAAGGCCTGGTTCTGGTGGGCCTGGTTCTTCTGCGCTCTGTAGAACTCCTCCCTCTCCTTCTGCCTCTGTCTCTCCACATCCTGCTCTCTCTTCTCTCTCTCTTCCTCCAGACGTTCCCTCTCCCTCTCCCTCTCCCGCTCCCTCTCCAGCCGAAGCTCTCTCTCCCTCTCCAGCCAAAGCTCTCTCTCCCTCTCCTCCCTCTCCCTCTCTCTCGCCCTCTCCTCCCTCTCCCTCTCCCTGCAGAGCCTGGCCCTCTCGGCCTCCAGCTCCTTCTCTCTCTCCCTCTCCTCCCTCTCTCTCTCTCTCTTCCTCTCCCTCTCTCTCGCCCTCTCCTCCCGCTCCCGTTCCCTCTCCCTCGCCCTCTCCTGCCTCTCCCGCTCCCTCTCTCTCTCCCTCTCCCTGCTGGTGCTGACAGACTGCCTGCGGACGGCCTCCGTGGTGGTGACGTCTAGAGGAGGAAGCAGGGCCGTTTCCTGATGGAGCCCCCCCTGGTAGGAGTACCTCCTCTGGGCTCGGCTCTGGACGAAGTCGGGGTCTCCCCGGGCGTCCTCCTCCTCCCCCGGGGGGAGGGCGGGTGTTTTCCTCTGCCTGCGGCTGGGCAGCGCCGAGAGGTTGGACACGGAGGCCGACATGCTCCTGCTCGACTCCTCGAAGAACTTCATCCTCTCGGCGAACGGCAGGATCTCCGTCTCCTCCATGCGAGAGGTGGAGGCCGAGCGGGCGGAGGAGGAGGAGGCGGTGAAGGCGCACGCCACCCCGTGGCGCGACCCTGCGACCCCGTGGCGCGACCCTGCCACCCCCCCCACGTCCCTCTCGCTCCTGCTGCCGGCCCCCGGCGACGACCGGCGGCCTGGCGGCGGCTCGTGGTCCGGTTGGAGTTTGTGTTCGGGGGTCCAGCGCCAGCGGCGGGCCTTGCCGGCCGGCGCCGGTTCCTCTATGACCCGGATGCCCAGGCCGAAGCTGGGCACGGCCGCCGCGTCCGACACCGGGACGGGCCTGGACGGGTCGACGTTCTCAACCGAAGACGTCTCGTCGTCTCGTGGTTGAACTTTTAGCGCAGCGTTCAAACTGTCCAGATTCGAGGCCTCTAGGGAACCGACCGGCGGAACGAATGCATTCCTGTTGCTTCTCTCACGGAGAGGCTTCTTGTCCTCCTCCTCTTCCTCACAGAGGTCTGGGTGGAGGTCCTCCTCCTCCTGGAGCGTCTCTGCCCCGCCGCGGAGCAGCCCTCCTGGGCTGCGGCTCTTCTGCAGCTGGGCCTTCTTCCTCTGGATCTCGTTGCGGAGGTTGGTGGCGAAGCGCTCGCTGCGGTTCCGCCGGTTCTTCCGGTTGTGCGTTGTGCTCCGTGACGCCTTCTTGGTGGGCGACTCCCCTTCCTCGTCCTCCCCCTCGTCCTCCCCTTTCCTTCCTCCTCCTCGCCCCGCCATGACCCTCCGCTCCTCCAGCAAGCTGTCCACGCTGACGGCCGCGGCCAGCGGCCTGAAGTCACTCTCCAGCACCCGGTCGCTGTGGGCGGAGGAGGAGCCTCCGATAAGGCGGTCCCCGGCCGGTACGCTCACAGAGCGGCCCCAGGGAACGGGGCAGAGGGAGGAGCCTTCCATCCTCCCGCTGTCTCCACCGTCCCCGTCCAAGAACACCGATCCTGGGGTGGAACAGCGGCTTCCTCCTCCTCCTCCTCCTCCCCATGAATCCTGCGTGGATTGGAGGAGGTGGTTATTGTGGGCGACCACCTCGTGGACGTCACGGTCATTGTCTTCCTCCCGTTGGTGGTGGTGGTGTTGTGGGGAGGAGTGTGACCACTCTGTGGACGGAGAGGACGGAGGAGAAGACGGCGGAGGAGGTTTGGACGAGGGCTCCTCCACGTCCCCGTTGAAGTGCAGCATCTGAACCTGCGCGGCCAGACCGGCCAGACCGGCCAGACCGCTGTGGCGCTGAGAGGAGGAGGAGGGGTGGTGGTGGTTGTTGTTGGGGGCGTCGGGGCGGAAGTCGAAGGGCAGCGGGTGTTGTTCCGTGGCCTGGTCCTCCTCCGTGGTGGAGGGACCTGGAGGGCAGAGCGAGAGGCAGGGTGAGGTGACGGCGATGGCGTCTGGAGGGAGCCTGAGGCAGGGCGAGGTGACGGCGTCCGGGGAGGACCGCGCCGGGACGGCCAGGTGTTTGCAGTCCGGCGACAAGGAGGACGAGGAGGAGGAGGGGTTGGCGGCCTCGCCCTCGTCGTCTTTGACGTCGGCGCGGTCGGTGCAGTCGACGCTAATGTTCCTCAGTGCTCTGCTCTGGTGCGTCCGCCGGCTATACAGAGAGTCCCGTTTGAAGTTCCCGTTTCTGTCGCCGAGCAGCGGCGCTTCGCTTCGCTCGGCGGCGGGCGTGGTGGCGGGGGGGAGGAAGCCGTTGCAAAGTCCCACCTCTAGATTGTGCGAGGGGGGTTCGTGGTCGTGGTCGTCGTCGTTGCCGCGGTAACAGACGAGGCCGGAAACGACGCTCGCCGCCACCGGAGCCGCCGCCGCCACAACGCACCGTTCTTCCTCCGCCGCGTCGGGGCGAGTCCGCGTGGCCCGGAAGCTGTCCTTCCTGGTGGGGGGCTGCGGCGGGGAGGGGCCGCCGGGGGTCTTCGTCTCCTCGTCAACATCCTCCCTCCTCCTCCTCCTGTCCGAGGCTCCTCCTCCTCCTCCTCTTCGGTCCTCTCCGTAGCAGCACAACGACGAAGGTCTCTCCTTCTTCTCGGCCAGACTGGCCGTCTTGGGCCTGGTCAGAGACCTGGTGATTTAAACAGAGAGGTCAGAGACCTGGTGGTGATTTGAACAGGGAAACATTTTGATTTTAGTTTTTAAGTCACATTTTAGTCACCTGGAAAAATAAAATTATTCGACATAGGGCCGATTCATACTATGTTACCGCTGTTTCCGAAATTATTTCGGCTCGTTAGGACGGTACCCGCCCCCCCGAACCTCAAATGACGTCACATTGTAGGCTCTACAGCGCCGAACCGACTTTTATTCGGCTCTAAAATAGGAGTATGAATCGGCCCTAAATCTACAGTTGATTTAGTCGACTAAAATGTGTTTCAGGCCTTGATGCCGTCGTAATGGCTGACTTTACACTTGCTGAAAATAGCCGATCTACAAGCTCACAACGTGTCGCACTGCGACGCGTTGTGAGCTTGTAGACAAGTGTTGTTACCAAGTGTAACATGACTTATACTGGATCTCTTGTACACTAGTCCCTTCCTGACATTTTAGTCTAGTTTTTATTTGTTTAGGAAATTGTCAATATATTTAGCGATAATGGGTTTGTCTTTACTTAGTTATCTTATCCCCTCTGGTCTGCTTTCTGCTCCTCTGATATATTTGATATATATATTTGATATATTTGTAAGTGTGGGTCATGACCGAAAGAATAAGGTCGCGAATACAAGCGGCCGAAATGAGTTTTCTCCGACGGATGGATATCTTGTCTACTAGTCCTTTCCTAACATTTTAGTCTAGTTTTTATTTGTTTAGGAAATTGTCAATATATTTAGTCTTTAGTTTTAGTCATAGTTTTAGTCATCATTTAGTTTTAATTTAGTCAGTGAAAAAAAGGTAGTTGACGAACATTTTTGTTTGTCATAGTTTTAGTCGACGAAAATCCACCCTGTACCTGGACTTGAGACCCTGCAGCGCCAGCGCCACCAGCTGGGCCTCGTCTTCTTCGTGGGCGTCGCCCCTCCCCAGAGCGGGGGGGTGGTGGGGGGTGGGGTAGCCCCCCCCTCCCCTGCAGGCCCCCCCTCCCCCCAGGCTCTGCAGCAGGTTGTCCATGGAGCAGGCCTCGCCGGGCCTCAGGGGGTTAACGGCGGTGGCGTAGTCCGACGTGTTGGAGCTGGCCGAGAAGGAGCTGTAGGCGGAGTCTCGCTTGTCGTTGAAGAGGGCGGGGTCCTCCATGGGCGAGCCCCCGTTGTTGTCGTCGTTGGGGGCGTGGTGGTGGTGGGGGGGCGTGTCCAGGCTCTCCATGGAACCCAGGGAACTGCTGCGGTCGGTGGAGGAGAAGGGTCTGCTCAGGTGGGCCCACGGCATGGACAGGTCACTGGAGGGGAGGAGAGAGGAGAGGAGAGGAGAGGAGAGGAGAGGAGAGGAGAGGAGAGGAGAGGAGAGAAAGTCAGGTATTACAATCTCAAAATAATCCAAATTACTGTTTTAGTTTGTGTTAAAAAGGAGGTTTAGTCCTTAAAATACAAGCTTAACAAAATGAAACAAATGAAAACTAAATTCAATCAGTTGAAAATATGCCACGTTCTCATTTTATTCCAAACTCGAAATGTGGCACATTCTCTTAACAGACAGAAAAAAACAAATTTAACAGAAGGTGCTTTTTGAAACCGCAGCGATATGCAGACAATAAGATACTATCGCATTTCAAATCTTTTCCCCATTAAAGTGCCGGATCTGTGTTCTGTGAGTTTGTCGATAAAGACAAACAACATAAACGACAGCACACACACACGAAAGGGTTCTGTCAAAAACAACGTTTATTACTAACCGGCCGCACCAAACATTTACGTATATACATTCTGGGTGAGACGTGGAGTGATAAATGAACAACAGAACTTCATATAGCGTTCTCTCCTATCGCTCTAATTGTACCGTCTTGTTTAGACACCGTTCAACTCCTCCACGTGTAGCTGGCCCTGGGTCTGTTTTCCATCAGCGCACGGAGCAGAGATCAGCACCAGAACGATGTGCTTTTAAAAAAGACCTTTCATCCAAGCTCCTTTAAGATAGATTAGGATTTCCTTCCAGCCTGGAGGAGTCAAATCTCATGCTTTCTTCCAGTCCTTTCGTCCAGACATCTCTCCTGTACTCACTCATCTTTCTCTCTCTCTCTCTCCTTTCAATTTCACAGAAAACATGCAATCTTTCTTCTTGGAATCCGGGGGGAGAGCTAGCTATACCTTTTAAATCACCGGCGGAATCCAAACCTTCTGGAAGAATCCATTAGCGATAATGGGTTTTGTCTCTTTACTTATCGTTATCTTATCCCCTCTGGTCTGCTTTCTGCTCCTCTGATATATTTGATATATATATATTTGATATATTTGACCTATGGTCATGAAGTGTGGGTCATGACCGAAATAAGGTTGCGAATGCAGGCGGCCGAAATGAGTTTTCTCCGACGGGTGGCTGGCATCTCCTTTAGAGATAGGGTGAGAAGTTCAGTCACACGAGAGAGTCTCGTAGTAGAGTCGCTGCTCCTTCGCCTGGAAAGGAGCCAGCTGAGGTGGTCCGGGCATCTGGTTAGGATGCCTCTTGGGCGTCTCCCTAGGGAGGTCACGAGCGCAGCGGAATCACCAGCCCAGCAGGAATCAACCAGACCAGTGGAATCAACCAGACCAGTGGAATCAACCAGACCAGCGGAATCTGCTGACATTTCCCTTCATTTCTCTGTGGCGTTCCTTCCTGGCTGCATGGATGGATTATTATGGATGTGGAAAATCTGGGTTCACTTTTCCTCTCATCCCCGAAATAATATCCAGCGCCACGGTAACATAAAACTAAGCTTTTTCACTAACACAAATGTTTACGAAACGTTTAGAAAAAAAAAGAAAAAGAAAGAATGTACGAAAGCAAACATTTTTAGGAGGCGGGGGGGGGGGGGGAGAGGGGGGGCTTTGCAGATCACATTTCAGCGTGTCAGTGAACTTGTGGCATTTCAAACCCATTTTAGACCTGCAGGTCAATTATTGTAAAAACAAAAACAAATGCCATCTAAATCCCGACATTCTTTCTGAAAACGTTTACAGAGTTGTCAATGTTCACTACAGCTGCTTTCCCAGATTGAAAGGTATAAAGAAATGACATATAGGTTACAGGTAACAGGTTTAGATGTGATAATGTATCACTCCAGCATCTCTTACAGTCACTATTCATAAAGCATAGATAATAAGGAACTCTTAAATGACTAGGTTGAAGAAGACAAGCTATTTTAGACTCTATTAACTCTGTTATTGCTACGTACGAATATATTCGTGCTGCTATATAAAGTAGGAACTTCTATGTCTTGTATCTCTGAAACTACGAGCGCTGTCTGTGGTTTTGAGCCTCCATCCGAGGTTCGGATGTGATTTGTGATTTTTTTCTCGCATCGCTCCCGACATGTTGGTAAACCAATGGGATGAATCAAGGGGCGGGGGCTATACCGTACTGTCCACCAATGGGATTAATCAAGGGGCGGGGGCTATACCGTACTGTCCACCAATGGGATGAATCAAGGGGCGGGGCCTCGCCGCTCTATAGATCTGACCTGGTTAAAGGACAGGAAGGGAGGAAATGAGGCGGGAGCCAGACAGGAAATGACTGGCACTGCCGCCCAATCACTGGACAATGTGGAACATGTGCGTGTACAGACTGACAGAGAGAAACGGCTCACACACACACACACACACACACACGCACACACACACACACACACACACACACACACACACACACACACACACACACACACTCTCTCTCTAATTGAAGAGACGGATAATTACACACGTGCTCTAATTGAGATACACACGTTGCTGAGCAGATAAATGCTCGGTGTGTGTGTGTGTGTGTGTGTGTGTCTGTGTGTGTGTGTGTGTGTGTGTGTGTGTGTGTGTGTCTGTGTGGTGTGCTATACACATATTTAATGATCTCTCGGGAGTCGGGACAGACTGTTGACTCAGTCAAGGAAAGGAGGGCACTGTTTTTCCTTTATTTTTTGGCGATGGGTTCTCAGACTAAACACGTCTCTCTCTCTCTCTCTCTCTCTCTCTCTCTCTCACAAACAAACACACGTGCACGGACATGCTTACTGTACAAAATGTCCGTGTCTTTCATGCAGGGTTTATTGACTGTCTTCCTCTCTTTGTCCACATGTTCTAAGAGCTGCATGCCATTGTCCACAAGTATGTGTGTGTGTGTGTGTGTGTGTGTGTGTGTGTGTGTGTGTACTAGTGTACACAATATGAACCAACAGATGAGGTCAGGTATAGCTCACTGTGGGAAGGGAACTGACACACACACACACACACACACACACAACACGCGCGCACACACACACGCGGTCCTATCTAAGCCAGTTGGGACTATTAAGTCTAATAGGGGGACATTAGATCACTGATTGCTATCAAAAGCAGAACCGTTTTAAAGACTGACGTAAAGCTAAGATAAAGACAGAAGGCTATATTTAATGTGAGTCAACAGGACAGACGTTACTTCTCCTTTCTCCTCTAAAAAGGACTTTGGTACTTTCTGGTTTCTTTGTGAAACTGCTTTTTTTTAGCGGTATAGGCATTTTTTTCCCTACAGTAGCGATGCAACAGTTAGTTACATCGAATTGATCGATCGGATCAATTATAAAATACTAGAGCGGTGCCCGGCTGTAGAGCACAGAGTCGGTGACGATGGAAGTGATCCACGCACGCAAACCACTAAAAAGTGCAGGAGTTTAGATTGTTTATACAAACTAATCCATTTAGACGATTATATAACAAATCCATTACGTTTTTTTTGTGTCGATTCATTGATATTTACAAATACAAAATTATTATCCATAAAAGTCTTCTCAATAATTGATAGAAAAAGTATTATTTCTGGTATAATAGCTAAGGAATAGTTGATAGTTACCGTCCTAATGTACAACATGTGCACAAATGGTATACAGTTATAAAACACGCACGCACACATACACGCACACGCACACACACACAGAGAGAGAAAGCGAGCACAAAATACTGGCTATTTTCCACTGTGTACACAGACCCGTTGACTCAGAACACAGCGCTATTTATGGCAGCAGTTTGTCTAAGAGATAAGACATAATAATACCTACGGCTCTAATATAATATCGACCGTCATGCGGAACGACGACAACACTGAAGAAAAAGCATCGCCCGAACAGGGACTTGAACCCTGGACCCTCAGATTAAAAGTCTGATGCTCTACCGACTGAGCTATCCGGGCTCCTGACACACAGCGGAGAGGGAGGCCAATATCAACGGCCTCAGTGTTTACTCTGCTGGGGAAACACAACCATGCAGGCCTTCTTCATCACACCTGGGAGAGGCTGTTTCTAGACTCAGGTACTCAGCAAATCCATCTGCTGAGGTGAGACAGTCGTTCATCGATCATACTGTCACTTTTGAACAGTGCACAACATTGCAGAAAGATGCAAGATTTACACACAAACCTTTTTTTGTATGTTGAGTTTTGTGCTAAACCTTTATGTCAGACGACCATAATGGAAACAAGCCCTTATAGAGCTTCTTGTGTTATCCTTTTAGCAGCATCGTGTATTAATCGTACCACTGTACTGTTTGCAAACTGTTCATAAAGTATTCAATCGATCTATCAATTGATTCATATTTATTTATATTTAGTTAATAAGTGAATATATTTTGGGGGGAAATAGGTCCGGGATCTCTTGATTTCACTTCTCTTTCAAACTGCCGTCTACATTATTGATGCCGCTTTCACTGTGGAAGTTCAAAAGCACGTCTGCCATTGATTCTACCCACCCTAAAGCCTCCACCTCTGTCTTCTCCTATAGAGAGTATGCACATGCATGATTTTCCCATCAGGACACGCCCCCCTCATCTAGACTGAGTGGCAAAACATTGAGCAGCGTGTTGGAGTTTGGAAGCGCTCGTTGGAAACCGTCCACCCGTTTCTAAATGTCACATGATGCAGGAGGCAGCAAAATGTTGTGTTATTGAAAACAAGCACTTCCAAACTCTGACACTTAGGGGGGAAAAAAATACAGGGCATTTCTTGACAGAAAGTAGCTCATAACGTTTCTATGGTGGATTTTTATGAAACAAAAAACTTTGCAGATAGAAAGAGGATAATTCAAGCTTTTCGTTCAGCTGCAATTATGTTGGTGAGTTTAACATTGTTTAATGCAATCAGACAGGACTTTGTCTGTTTGGATGAATGGGCTGTCATCAAGGCCAGAAAGTAGTTTTTTTTGCCACTCAGTGGGCGTTCCCGCGTAACTTCCAGGTACGATGATGTCATGTGCATACCCTCTATTGAGACAGTCAGACATGTCCCCGGGGGGACATCTGATTGGCCCACCTTAAGCCTCCACCTCAGCCCCCCCCCCCCCCCTATAGAGACAGTCAAGACATGTCCCTGGGGACATCTGATTGGCTATCGCCGAGGAATGCTTGAATGGAAGGGCCCGAGAATAGACCAATGGGCTGGCTTCCTGCGTGGGGGCCGTGGGTTTGGCTTTGGAAGGCGGTGATGTCACTGGTTTCCTGGTCATTGTGGTGCTGTCATGAGGACTGAATTCCCCTCCTGGTGACTGACTGGGTGGGAGGCAGAGGGACTGCAGTGTGTGTGCTGCTGTCATAGGGTGACTGGGGTGGTATTTAACCCATTCTGACCTGAGATCAGATTCATACGAGGTTTCCACTGGACACACACTGGTCTGATTAACCCATTCTGACCTGAGATCAGATTCTAAAAATATCAGTCGTTCTTCGATTTTTCAAAAATAGCAGACCTACAAGCTCGTAGCGCGCCACTCGGTGGCGCGCTATGAGCTTGTAGATCTGCTATTTTTCAATAGCTAAAGCACAACATGATGCTAACACCCAAAATGGGTTCCCGGTCAGAATGGGTTAAAAGCTCTGACGCACACCCCCACCCACACACAGGATGATGGTCACACACACCGATTTACTGCTTTTTTCCCCTCTGGGCATTCATTTCTAGGGCTGACAGGGATGTGCTTTACTCCGGCTTCACCTGGTCAAACATATTTAGCAAATTAGTCAAATAATTCCCATTTATATTTAAAAAAAAAAATGTTTAAGAAGTTGTGAAAATGGCAGTATAGCCTGCCACGTCGCAAGCTTCTGCCATTTTCACAACTTCTTAAACGTAAAAAAATATATATTAATGGGAATTATTTCACGAAAAAAAGGGGAATATTTACTCATAATAATTGGTCCGCGACCCAAACATAAATCCTGAACCACAGTTTGAGAAGCACTGCCTTAGTCTTTGAAAACCACTGGTTTACTCAGGAAAGTCGTGGGGTGTGTGTGCATTGGTGCGTGCGCCGTGCGTCTCTCATCTCTTACCTGTTGTCGGTGGTGTGCCAGGGTAGCGTGTAGGGCCCGGGGTGGAGGTGCATGGCAGAGGGGGGGGCCGTGGGGGGAGGAGGAGGAGGGGGGAGGGGAGGGGAGCCAGACGGTGGGAGGAGGCAGGGTGGAGGAGGAGGAAGAGGAGGGGCCGGGGGAGGAAGAGGAGGCTCCGCTAGCTTCGCCAGGTGCCAGGAATGAGGTCTGATGAAGGGAACAGTGCGCCTGTGGACAGAGAGAGAGAGAGAGAGAGAGGCAAACGGTAAATTGATTGATTGGATTGATTGATTGATTGATTGATTGAAACCTTTATTTATTCTCGAAAAGAGAATTGAGGTTCACCCTCATTTGCACTGCTGCCGAGGTCACATACACACTAGGGTTCCTACACATTTGGAATTTCAAAATCCCATGCTTTTTCCAGACTAATTTCGGGCCTGTGGATCGCTCTCCGGGCAAGCCGCGACCGAAAAACCGAGGTGTGAGAGAGAGAAGAAGTGGACGGTTTGGAGGGAGGGACTCTTCCCTAGGCAGGGGACCCGGGGGGAGAGTGGCCCCTGGTCGGCACTCTTCCCTGGGCAGTGGACTCGGGGGAGAGAGGCCCCTGGTACATGTCGGTGATTCCAGCGTGTGCTGTCTGTCACCTTATAGTGCAGGCATTTTGAGAAATGTCCCAGAACAGAAATGTTCAACTGTTTTTGTTTCATAAATAATGTTAGTAGGTTCAAGGTTTCTTTATTTGGTCTCCCAAGGGAGAAATTTGTCTTGGACCCCAAGGACCCGCTCTGCAGCATACAGATCCAGATTTCTTAGGACATAATTCAGTCCCCAAGAAATCCCAGTGGTGGATATGTGTGCGTGCGTGCGTCTATTCCATAATTGTTTTATGGTATGCTGTATAGTATACCATATATTGCATTATCAACTATAAGTTTGTATTGACACCAGTGCAGCTGGTGTCAATACAAAGAGAGCCTCAGATTCCAGCTAGGTATATCGTACACTTCCACACGCTTTCCTGGGACATTCCCGGTGTCTGAATGGACATTCCCGGTGTCTGAATGGTCCATTATTTATGCAGCTAAGAATAGCCCTCGGAATAACAGGGGGAATATCAGCTCGGAATACCGCCTGGCAGGGTTACCATGACCGCTTATTATAAGTGTCTTTGTTGGCTTGTTTTTCTGTGAAGTTGCTTGGAAATATTGGTAGTTTCAAAAGTATAGTTGCTTATTTAGGCTTCCTTCTTAAATGTCGTTTAAACCAGTGGGTCTTAAAACATTTCCATGGCAAGGACTCCCAGATTAAACGGTGACACATTGGTGTGGGCTTTAGAAACAAGGCCCGTTGTGTGGGCTTGTAGATCGGCTAGTTTCAAATAGCCATAGCTTATAGTGGCTTCTTCTGGGTTTGTTGTTTTCATAGTGACCTGGTTGCTTATTAGGAGGTCTCTCGCAAAAAAAATATGGCAACACTGCCGCCGGGCTCGGATGGGAATAACTCCGGGAATTCTTTCCGCGGAGTGGAGTGGACAAAAACAGCATCAATAACAGAACCAGAGTGGACGGGGGGGGCGGGGGGGGGGAGACGTGGGTTGAAGTGTTTCCTTCTTTGCAACCAAAGACGCACACGAGGCTCGATGCCTGCGGCGACCAACATGTCCATCAACTCACTACTATGTGTGGTCCCACGTTTGATGGCTTTGTGTCCACTACAGACCAGTGGTCCGGCGGGGACCACCAGTGGTCCCTGAAGGGGTTCCAGGTGGTCCCCGAGCTAAATGATGGAGAGTATTAGATCCTTATTAGATCTTTAACTCTTGAGAGTGTAATGTTTTAGTTCTCTTGTCCACTATAGTCCCTTCCTAACATTTTAGTCTAGTTTTTATTTGTTGAGGAAATTGACACTATATGAAGTCATAGTTTTAGTCATCATGGCTTAGTTTTCATTTAGTTTCCATGTAGTTTTCGTCAGTGGAAAAAGGTAGTCGACGAACATTTTTCGCCATAGTATTAGTGCCATGTAAAACCACAGAACACCGGCAGGGAGGTAAGACTCCTGGAATAGGATGGAGAGAGAGGAGGAGGAGGGGGACATTTTGGAGTATTATTGTTTATGATAGGGAGCAGCAGGGCCCCCAGTGACCAGAGGAAACAGTGCCGCTTCCTGATTCCCTCATGCAGAGTGCCCCCCCCCCCCCCCCCGTCAGTGGAAAAAGGTAGTCGACGAACATTTTTCGCCATAGTATTAGTGCCATGTAAAACCACAGAACACCGGCAGGGAGGTAAGACTCCTGGAATAGGATGGAGAGAGAGGAGGAGGAGGGGGACATTTTGGAGTATTATTGTTTATGATAGGGAGCAGCAGGGCCCCCAGTGACCAGAGGAAACAGTGCCGCTTCCTGATTCCCTCATGCAGAGTGCCCCCCCCCCCCCCCCCCCTTATCTCAGAATGACTGCTCAGCTCAACCCACAACGTCCTTAAATCATCCCCTGAGAAGGTCTACTGTCTGTCTGTCTGTCTGTCCCCCCGCCCCAACCCCGCCCCCTCTCCCCACAACACAGCCACGGAGCAAGCTTGTCTCGTCAAAACCAGAGCCATAGAGTAAGACAGAGTTACGCAAACTCCGTTCACTTCATGGGGCTTCAGTCCAATGGAGGCTCTCCTAGATAGACTTGTACGTAATCGTACAAACATAAACATTACAGAGACTTTAGTTTTTACTGTACAATACTTTAAAACAGTTGTCATGTTGCACGCATGCCTAGAATTGCTCTTATTTGCGCCGCCCTCGTGTATTTCCAACTCCAGCTTGTCTCAGTTCAGGCTGCATGAACAGCGCTCGATTTCTGCCCCCTCGATGTCGTAACTCTTCTATTAGATGGCTCTGGTCAAAACCACACAACTCCCATTGAAAGTCCCCCTCTTTTATGTGTGAGTGATGCCCGAGGCGTTAAATAAATTTGTCTGACAAAGAAACCCAAAAGAAAACACACAATCTCTCCACTAGAACACGAACATGAATCCAGTGTTTTGCAACAAGCCAACTCTCCAACAATGTGATCTGGTAGTACACACCATTGTTACTGAAGCCTTTTTTTGGAAACAAGACTTTTGTGTGAAAAGGTTCACCCAAACCACAGTAATTATAGAATCAATCCCTCGACAATTGGCGGAAAAACACAATCCTTTGTGTTTCCACGCCAAATTGGCATCCAAGTGGAGTGAGGAATCGCAGTGAAAGGGAATCTGATAAGAGGTGGTATTTATTGATGTCAAACATCTTGCTTCACATCTGTAAGGGATATATCGTCTGTTGACCGTGGTACGCAAACATCTCCCCAGAGCCAGGGTAGCAGATGTCAGTCGTTCTTTCGATTTTTAAAAAATAGCAGACCTACAAGCTCGTGCTGGAATTTGCAAATCTGGTCACATTTACTACCATAGGAGCCACACAGTGGAAGGACCTGGAAACCAGTATTGAACTGAAAACCACTTTAAACAGAAGACTAAAGTATGACATATGTACCGTTATGTGTTTTGTATTGTGATGTATGTTTAACCCATTTAGACCTGGTGCTACCTATATGTTGTTTTATATTATGTTGTTGAGCAGAAACAGCCTGATTTTTACCAACTGACGCCGATCGTAAAACCAACGCCAATGTTTTCTCATAATAAATTAGCAGGGCCTTCCTTCCGTTCAACAGTGACACCTCGCTCAGAACGCTTCACATGCTTTCGCTCACTGTGACGATGACCTCACTGTGACGATGACCTCACTATGACGATGACCTCACTGTGACGATGACCTCACTGCGACGATGACCTCACTGCGACGATGACCTCACTGTGACGATGACCTCACTGTGACGATGACCTCACTGTGACAATGACCTCACTGTGACGATGACCTCACTGTGACGATGACCTCACTGTGACGATGAACTCACTGTGACAATGACCTCACTGTGACGATGACCTCACTGTGACGATGACCTCAGCGCATTAAAATAACACTCATGCCTCAGTTCAGGAAATGCTAGTTTGACCCGACGATGACAAACATCCTCTTCTTCAGACACTCAGATTCATCAACAACAACCAACATGAATTCGCCAAATGTCTGTCATGTCATGTCAGGACTCAGAAGGTCAGGACGGTCCCACAGAATGACTGGGTCTGCCTTCAACAACAATGTCCCCCAGGGTAACACAGTTAGGTTTGACTCATCCTCCTATGACCACATGGACCCTAGCTTCCCTATTCTGACCATGATGTCATAAGAGGACAGTGGAGCGAACAGCCGCCGCCCGCCAGCATCCTGCATCCTTAAGACACACTAAAATTGAGAAATGACGCAGTCATGAGGTCACCCTCCGGGGGTCCTGGACGATCTGTCTAATTCTGACACAGTCCTGCTCAAACCTCTCTGTTCCTTTGACAACCGAAGCCCAGATGAATAACATCCCTCGTGTGAACCTGAAGTCACATGAAGTCTCTTCTTCTAAAGGAGAATAATTGGATGACATATCGAGTCACTTTTAGCTCGTCCAACGGGGTGGAACCAGGTGACTGGAACCAGGTGGGTTAATGGATCCCAGAGTAGTGATGCCACCACAAGGAGCAGACGTTCAGAACTTTAATCACATTCACAAGACGGAGCATCCGCTTCTATTTTTGGATGTCTCTCTCTCTCTGAGGTCTGAATCCCTCACACTGAAACCAAGAAATACCATTTAAAAAATGCAGGTCACCACCTGCGCGCGCGTGCGTGCCACTGATAATCTGAACCACATGAAACCTATAGCGTTCCTATTCCGGGCCGGTCATTTAGTAGGTGAACATTCTGGCCGAAAATAGTTGAACATTCGGCAAAAAACCCCCAAAACAGCAGATCTACAGCCTCACAACGGGTATAGTAATGCAACACATTGTGAGCTTGTAGATCTGTTATTTCCTGTAAAGAGATTTGGTCTAGAATAGAAACGAGCTGTAAAAAGGAGGGAACCAAGTATATAAGTACTGAGACCTCTGGTCTTAAAATCACACCTGTGTGAACTGAGTGTCTCTCTCTCTCTCTCTCTCTCTCTCATATTAGCAGGCAACAGTGCAGCACTATCTTTCTCTCTGTTTCTGGCACAACAGTGCCCCTACTGGTACAAATAGTCATACTGGTGCTCATAGTCACATAGGTGGGTTAACGTTAATATAGGTGAACACATAGGTAGGTGAACACGGACATTGCTGTTCCTTGGAGTGGTTGCACCACTCAAAAAAAACAGCAGTGCAGGATCACCATTTTTATGCAAAGGAATTCCTCACCCAGGAATCAGCCCAGCTCCTTATCCAGACTATTGTAACTTACTGGCCTACCGGCATGCACACTTAAGCCTCTCCAAATGATCCAAAATGCCCCAGCTCGCTTGGTCTTCAAACACCCAAAACTCTCACACGTCTCCCCCCCTTCTCCGCTCCCTCCATTGGCTCCCGGTCGCTGCCCGCACAGAATACAAAACTCTGATGCTGGCATTCAAAGAAACCAAAGGCACAGCTCCAACCATATCTTACAAGTCTGATCGAACCCTACAAACCGTCCAGAGCGCTCAGATCAGCCAACGCAGGGAAACTGGAAATACCTTCATTAAAAACGCCGGGACAACAACGCTCCCCATGCCCCAAACTCTTCTCCCTTCTGGCTCCAAAACTATGGAATGCACTTCCAATTACAATCAGACTGGAGCAGCACGGACATTTAGAGCCTTTTATTAGGTGCTAAAGTACACAAAAGACTAACTACCTGACTCTGACGAAGACCGCAAGGTCCAAACGTTAGTCTTTGTATACTTTAGCGCCTAATAAAAGGCTCTAAATGTCCATGCTGCTCACCTTGTGCCTAACTTGTAAATTGTTAAAGGTCAATTCATGAAAATACTGTTTGAAAAGAGTTAAAAAGAAAGAAGAACAAGACAGACAGGAGAGGTGAGATGAGGGGAGAGGGTTAGAGGGGAGAAGAGAAGAGAAGAGAAGAGAAGAGAAGAGAAGAGAAGAGAAGAGAAGAGAAGAGAGTGAAACGGCAGAGGTTGGCAGAGGAGACAACATTACAGGTCCAGACAATCTGTGTGGTGGTGATTGACTGCAGCCTCTATGAATGGCTCCGTTGGAATGTCCTACTTAAGGTCAGAAACTGTAACAGGCCAGCTGACTGATACCGCAAAAGGTCAAACGCTCATAATCTGACACACACAGTAGAGCCTCTCAGACAAGCTGTCAGACACACGGGGAGAGACAACTATAGGTTTGTCAGACTCTAATAGATAAGCAGGAAGGTTGTGTGTGTGTGTGTGTGTGTGTGTGTGTGTGTGTGTGTGTGTGTGTGTGTGCGCGTGCCGTTCCAGACTAATCGATGGGAGATGATGGACTCGGGACAGTGTGAAAGTTAACAGGACGAGATAAGAGTGCAACGGCAGGGAAGCGTCTCACGCTGTGCCCAGGGAAAGTCCGCCGCGATCGAGCTCTCAGCTCAGAAAAATACACAGAATGATTGATTTTAAGTGGCTGTCAAACTCTTGAGTGTACAAATGCTTTACGGGTCCATTCGTATATACACGTGCAGAGTTACAGACCCGTAAGGGTCCATTTGGAAACCCCTGCCTCAAGGGAATCCCGAGGGTCCCGGGCCTGGATCCTCACTTCCAGAACCACTGGTGTTATGAATAATAACCACCAACGCGAGCCCCCAAGTAAGCAACCCTTTCCCTTGGCATGGAATCGTAGGTGAACGCTGTGTGGAAACAGCTGAATTCCAAAGCTCACAGCGCATTGTGGCAGGTTTGGCGCGGGCCGAGGAGGCTCACAGCGCATTGTGGCAGGTTTGGCGCGGGCCGAGGAGGCTCACAGCGCATTGTGGCAGGTTTGGCGCGGGCCGAGGAGGCTCACAGCGCATTGTGGCAGGTTTGGCGCGGGCCGAGGAGGGGCTAAAGTACATCTATAGACCCCTGGAGGAGCAGCGGTCAGGTCAACTAAAGTCTACGGGCCGGGGGTTTAAGTGATTAATAGAGCGGTTAACAAGCATGTTTTTCCTTGTGACTCGGATATCGGGTTTGTTGTGAAGGGAAGTCCAATGTAAACAATAGTACTATAACGCTGTGGCTGTTCTTTATAGGACATGCCAAGACAGAAAACTGATGAGAAGCACTAGTACTAGTCCCACTTAAGCCCAAACCACAACTCCTTAAGTTGGGACAAAACCGTTTTAAGTTCAACCACACCAATGAAACTCATTGCAAGTCAATGAGTTGCGTTGATGTGGTTTGTCCTTAAAAAACAGCCTTGTCCCGTCTCGACCCATTGGTGTGCTTTGGGCTTTAGAAGCACTCGTCCCTCTTGCACAATTTAATTAAGGGCAAGGCTGAAAGGCAGGCAGGTGTCTCACAAGAAGACGTCCAATGATGCGCGAGCCTCTTACCTACGGTGCTGCACACACGCAACCATTCAAGGCAGCGAGAACGGCTCACCAGGGTCTCTGGCAGTGTCTCGTGTCACGATACGCATCAAGGTCAAGTTGAGTCGAGCCGAGACGTCCGTCCCTCTTAGAAAACGCCAAACGCTTAGAGGTAATTGCAAAGTCACCTGGCAGGAGTTACACCTGGAAGTCACCTGGAAGTCACCTGACACACTCCTGGAGTTCCACCTCGAAAGCAATCTCACAAGTGTCCCGAGCTTCAAGTACAACAAAACAAAATGTAAAAAAAAATACCAACGTCAGGCCAAGCACACTCAAACTGTACCTCCCCTGCTCTCCCTCCCCTCTCCGTATTAAAATCCCTCCCTTCGTCTTGGTTATTAGTCTTGTGAGAGATAGAGAGAGAGAGAGAGATGGAGAGAGAGGAGAGAGAGAGAGAGAGAGAGAATGTCCGGTGGTTTCCGCAAGGCGATGCTGGTCCCGGACCGGACAGTAGAACTAAAACCCTGCTGGTCCTCAGAGTGGAGTCCAGACATCTGAGGAGGAAACTGAACTCACAGGTTCTGACCACCAGAGTGCCCCCCCTCCCCCCACCCGGCCCCCCCGCAAGACACCAAAGACAGAAAATAAACCTCCCTGTTTCAAAACCGTACACACACACCCCCCCCCCACCACCACCCCCTCCTTTCCTCTTCACCTCCTCCTCACCCTCCCTCGCTTTTCCCGCTGGAAGACAAAACATCGCTATTCTCCCCCCCCCCCCCCCTCTCTCTCCCCCCCTCTCTCTCTCTCTCTCTCTCTCTCTCTATATATACCTATATATATATATATACCGTTCTCATCGCTCCGACTCTTCCCCACCACCCCTCTCTCTCTCTCACCCTCCCATGCATGCTCTATCTCGCTCTCTCTTTCATAGCCCAAGCTCTCTCTCTCTCTCTCTCTAACTCTGTCCATCTCCCCCCCCCCCCCCCCCCCCCCCCCCCCCCCCCCCCCCCCCCCCCCTCAGACAGGATGTGTGAGTAAGTGAGACAGGAAGCGTTGCGGAGCGCAGATAAAGCAGGGGCCGGCCGCTACAATAATACCCAGAGTTCCACTCTGTTATTGTTTGACAGAGAGAAAAATGCAGAGGTGCTTCCTCCTAGTGTGTGTTTTATGAGTGTGTGTGTTTTATGAGTGCGTATGTGCGCGGCTGCGCGCGTGCGTGTGTGTGTGCGTGTGTGTGCGCGTGCACGCGGTGCGCGTTTTATGAGTGTGTGTGTGTGCGAGTGTCTGTGTGAGAGAGAGACAGAACTACAGTAATAGGAGGAGAGAAGTCAGTCAGGACAGAGAAGAGGGGGGTCCTTTAGGGGGGTCCTTTCTGTCTGTCTGTCCGTCTTGTTTTCAGATGGATGGAGAGCCAGCAGAATAACCCATTCTGATCTGAGATCAGATTCTAAAAATGTTCTTCTACATCCTGACAGTTTTCTGAAAAAGCTGTGTTTCTATGTCAGTCGTTCTTCAGTTTTTCAAAAATAGCAGACCTACAAGCTCATAGCGCGCCACTCGGTGGCGCGCTACGAGCTTGTAGATCTGCTATTTTTCAATAGCTAAAGCATAACATAATGCTAACACTAAAAAAGGGGTTCCCGCCTAAAATGGGATAACACGCTGGTGAAAGAATGTCGGTGGGAGAAAGAAAGGATGTGGCGGTTTTTACAGGACGACATACAGCAGTATGGTTCTCAAAGTGGGGTCCGGGGGGCCCCACAGGGGGTCCTTGAGAGTTCCAGGGGGTCCCCCCACTGCCACTACCCAAAATGATATTTAGGAACCAAATGGACCCTCATGGGTCTGTAACTCTGAGAGTGTGCAAAATGCTGTTCTCTATATACAATATTTACTTTACCTAAAAAAAACCATTTTCCAAATATATGATTAGAAAGAAGGTGCTTCATTTTGGAGAAGTTGAGACGTTGAAGGGGAAGTTGTGGAAAACAGGGTCCACCAAGGTGGGAGGCAGAGGGCAAACATCTGTGTGTCCTCTGTGTGGAGACAGTGTGGCTTTAAAGAATATTAACTAAGAAGACTATGATCATAAGAAATGAATGCAACTGATTTGATTTACGTTCTCATTTTACTATGGAAGCAGTGCTTGGTGAGGATCATAGAACAGGAAACTGAGCTTAATAATAAGAATGCATTTTCAGTTTTAAATGCATTTACTTTTTTGCTGTTTGCCTGGACGTCCCCCACGTGTGTTGAAACACAGTCTGGCCCTCGACTTGTACCAATTTTTTATTTTGGCCCACTGTGTATTTGAGTTTGACATCCCTGACCTACAGACATAGGGTGTTGATCTCTGATATGTCTGGCAAGTGGCTACGTGAGATTAGCTCCGATACAGTAAATAGAATAGAAGCCCACCTGAGCGGTGCCAACTGGTGCACGAAATATGTCAAATGAAGCAGTACGGATGTGTGAACTGACCTTAAACTTAATGTATTTGATAACTGACCACTACAGTTTACACAGCTTCTAAAGCGACCCCCTCCCATCCTCCTCCTCCTCCTCCTCCTCCTCCTACAACACACGGTGAGAAGAAAGGAACGTGGGATGAGAAGGCAACGAATGAGACCAAAGAGGAAAGGAGAGAACAGAAATGATAGATTAGGTGCAGGGAACTGAGGGAAGCGGTTTGAAAATAAAGTGAAGGGAGCATCAGGCCAGCTCACAGTGGGAAGAGAGTGGGCTGGAAGGGATGGGAGTGTTTTTAAAAAGCGCCTTGAACCCAAAACCCAAAGCACAGCAGAACAGAACACGACAGGAATAGCAACCGGTCCCACTGTGAGACACACAGACACAAGACAAGAAACACCAGGGGAGGGGCGACCTTTTAAAAAGGAGGTTTACAAAGAGGGCAGATGCATGTACAACCAAACGATACAACTTTCATGTGAAAACAGAAAAACAAGAGTTAAGACACCATGGCTCATGCTCTCATGATTTTCTATTGTATATATTAGTGATGCACCGAATATTCGTCTGCAGAAAATATTCGGCAGAAAATGGCAAAAAAATGCATTTTCTGCCTATTCGGTTTCGGCCCAAATAAGCAGAAGATATATCACCGAATACGAATAGTGTATGCAATTAATGCATTCAAAAGAGCTGAATAAAATGTTTTATGGACCCATAAAACATTTATTATTATTTCAGTTAAGTTTTGCCTATAACCATTTATTTTGCCATAAATCAGGTAGCTTTAAGGTACGGCCATGACAGCAATGGTAGGAAAAAGATATATAATATTAATATATATTCGGATATTTGGTATTCGGTTTTCGGCCGCGTCGACATTTATTCCATTGTTTTTCCAAAAAGGCGCAAATACTTCGGCGTTATGCTCAATCTCAGCAGTCACGGTATCTCGTCAATTATACGCGTGGAATGTATTAATACTCATAATATTTCCAACGAAACTTATTGATACTCAAATATGTAAGGCAGAAAGGATGTTCTGCTTATATTTGCCCCACGTGGTCTGGAATCATTTTTTGGTTGCTTGTAATGTTATCAATCTTGGAAATTTACCACACTTAAACCCTATTTTATACTTCGATGCCCTGCTGGGGCTCTCCAGGGTTCTATATTTGGTCCCCC
>NC_137881.1:5779262-5804262 GCF_963924005.1 Protomyctophum bolini
ACAACAGTATCAGACTGTGGTTGTACTGGTCAGTACAACAGTATCAGACTGTGGTTGTACTGGTCAGTACAACAGTATCAGACTGTGGTTGTACTGGTCAGTACAACAGTATCAGACTGTGGTTGTACTGGTCAGTACAACAGTACCAGACTGTGGTTGTACCGGTCAGTACAACAGTACCAGACTGTGGTTGTACCGGTCAGTACAACAGTATCAGACTGTGGTTGTACCGGTCAGTACAACAGTATCAGACTGTGGTTGTACCGGTCAGTACAACAGTATCAGACTGTGGTTGTACTGGTCAGTACAACAGTATCAGACTGTGGTTGTACCGGTCAGTACAACAGTATCAGACTGTGGTTGTACTGGTCAGTACAACAGTATCAGACTGTGGTTGTACTGGTCAGTACAACAGTATCAGACTGTGGTTGTACTACTGGTCAGTACAACAGTATCAGACTGTGGTTGTACTGGTCAGTACAACAGTATCAGACTGTGGTTGTACTGGTCAGTACAACAGTATCAGACTGTGGTTGTACTGGTCAGTACAACAGTATCAGACTGAGGTTGTACTGGTCAGTACAACAGTATCAGACTGTGGTTGTACCGGTCAGTACAACAGTATCAGACTGTGGTTGTACTGGTCAGTACAACAGTATCAGACTGTGGTTGTACTACTGGTCAGTACAACAGTATCAGACTGTGGTTGTACTGGTCAGTACAACAGTATCAGACTGTGGTTGCACCGGTCAGTACAACAGTATCAGACTGTGGTTGTACTGGTCAGTACAACAGTATCAGACTGAGGTTGTACTGGTCAGTACAACAGTATCAGACTGTGGTTGTACCGGTCAGTACAACAGTATCAGACTGTGGTTGTACTGGTCAGTACAACAGTATCAGACTGTGGTTGTACTACTGGTCAGTACAACAGTATCAGACTGTGGTTGTACTGGTCAGTACAACAGTATCAGACTGTGGTTGCACCGGTCAGTACAACAGTATCAGACTGTGGTTGTACTGGTCAGTACAACAGTATCAGACTGTGGTTGTACTACTGGTCAGTACAACAGTACCAGACTGTGGTTGTACCGGTCAGTACAACAGTACCAGACTGTGTTTGTACCGGTCAGTACAACAGTACCAGACTGTGGTTGTACTGGTCAGTACAACAGTATCAGACTGTGGTTGTACTGGTCAGTACAACAGTATCAGACTGTGGTTGTACTGTTCAGTACAACAGTATCAGACTGTGGTTTAATGTACTGGTCAGTACAACAGTACCAGACTGTGGTTGTAATGGTCAGTACAACAGTATCAGACTGTGGTTGCACTGGTCAGTACAACAGTATCAGACTGTGGTTGCACTGGTCAGTACAACAGTATCAGACTGTGGTTGCACTGGTCAGTACAACAGTATCAGACTGTGGTTGCACTGGTCAGTACAACAGTATCAGACTGTGGTTGCACTGGTCAGTACAACAGTATCAGACTGTGGTTGCACTGGTCAGTACAACAGTATCAGACTGTGGTTGCACTGGTCAGTACAACAGTATCAGACTGTGGTTGTACTGGTCAGTACAACAGTATCAGACTGTGGTTGCACTGGTCAGTACAACAGTATCAGACTGTGGTTGCACTGGTCAGTACAACAGTATCAGACTGTGGTTGTACTGGTCAGTACAACAGTATCAGACTGTGGTTGCACTGGTCAGTACAACAGTATCAGACTGTGGTTGCACTGGTCAGTACAACAGTATCAGACTGTGGTTGTACCGGTCAGTACAACAGTATCAGACTGTGGTTGTACTACTGGTCAGTACAACAGTACCAGACTGTGGTTTAATGTACTGGTCAGTACAACAGTACCAGACTGTGGTTTAATGTAATGGTCAGTACAACAGTATCAGACTGTGGTTGTACTACTGGTCAGTACAACAGTATCAGACTGTGGTTTAATGTAATGGTCAGTACAACAGTATCAGACTGTGGTTGTACTGGTCAGTACAACAGTATCAGACTGTGGTTGTACTACTGGTCAGTACAACAGTATCAGACTGTGGTTTAATGTAATGGTCAGTACAACAGTATCAGACTGTGGTTGTACTACTGGTCAGTACAACAGTATCAGACTGTGGTTGTACTGGTCAGTACAACAGTATCAGACTGTGGTTGTACTGGTCAGTACAACAGTACCAGACTGTGGTTGTACCGGTCAGTACAACAGTACCAGACTGTGGTTGTACTGGTCAGTAGAACAGTATCAGACTGTGGTTGTAATGGTCAGTACAACAGTATCAGACTGTGGTTGTAATGGTCAGTACAACAGTATCAGACTGTGGTTGTACCGGTCAGTACAACAGTACCAGACTGTGGTTGTACCGGTCAGCTCCCAGCTGACCAATAGCTGAACTGCGGTATGTGTTCATGTTATTGCATAAGGTCGAGGGTGGCCGAGTTAATGAAAGGGCGTGCGAGGTACAAAGCTACAAAGCACATCCTCCTCTCTCTCTCTCTCTCTCTCTCCAATGTATGTGACCCGACATGACTGACCCTCCATAATGACACTTAATGTCTCAGTTCCTCTTCCTAAACAGAGCACATCTTTATAACATATGTCTGGCGCACGGCGTGTGTGTTTGTGTCCTCCTTAGGCCTACACTAGTATGTTTCTGTGTACGTTCCGTTGCCCCTCGGAGTGTGTGTGTGTGTGTGTGCCTTTGCATGCGTGTGTGTGTGTGTGTGTGTGTGTGTGTGCGTGCATGTGTACAGACAGTGTCATGTGTCATTGAATCCCAGTTTAATGAGTTGGCTAATAAAATGCAGCCCAGAGGATCATCTGAGAGCAGCTGTACTACAGACCAGTGGAGAGCAGCTGTACTACAGACCAGTGAGACCACACAGACACACACACACACACACGCGCGCATGTGCCACGCACGCACGCATGCACGCACGTTAGCACATCCGTGAACCGGAGCTATACGTTCACGATCGGGTGATTCTCCGATGGTTGGTGAACGACATCGGCAGGACTTAAAAGATAAATTTATAACGCAGTCAACGTTAAGGCCGTATCCGTGTCCTCGATGGATGGATGTGAATGTCATCCTAAAGAACTTGGAATGCTCACGTGTTAAAGACGAGAAAGGTACCAACATGGCAACCGGGCACTATATGAATGCAACACACACACACACACACACACACACACACACACACACACACACACACACACACACACACACACACACACACACACACACACACACACACACACACACACACACACACACACACACACACACACACACACACACACACACACACACACACACACACACACACACACACACACACACACACACACACACACACACACACACACACACACACACACACACACACACACACACACACACACACACACACACACACACACACACACACACACACACACACACACACACACACACACACACACACACACACACACACACACACACACACACACACACACACACACACACACACACACACACACACACACACACACACACACACACACACACACACACACACACACACACACACACACACACACACACACACACACACACACACACACACACACACACACACACACACACACACACACACACACACACACACACACACACACACACACACACACACACACACACACACACACACACACACACACACACACACACACACACACACACACACACACACACACACACACACACACACACACACACACACACACACACACACACACACACACACACACACACACACACACACACACACACACACACACACACACACACACACACACACACACACACACACACACACACACACACACACACACACACACACACACACACACACACACACACACACACACACACACACACACACACACACACACACACACACACACACACACACACACACACACACAGAGCTGGGAATTATCCCAGGAGGTCAAAACCAAAAAGCTTCTTTAATCAAGACCAGAGTGGTATGCATGTGCACATGTGTGTGTGTGTGTGTGTGTGTGTGTGTGTGTGCACGTGTGTGTGTGTGTGTGTGTGTGTGTGTGTGTGTGTGTGTACGCGCTGAGTTGTCCCCTATGGGCAATATCCAGCACGAGAGTGTGTGTTTGAGGAAGAGGTCTTAAGGAATGTGAAGAATGCCTATTGTTCAGTGAGGAACAGGCAGTAATGGGGGTGTGGGGGGGCAGGGGGGAGAGGACAGGGGGGGGGGGGGCAGGGGGAAGAGGACAGGGGGGCAGACTATTGTTTTTCATGGTCTTTGGCACCGCCGAACACAGTTTTACCCCGAGTCTCCAGGGACACAGTGGTGAAAAAGTCAAAACAAGGGGATAAGTGTTTGTGACCGTCCGTGCGTGTGTGCGTGTCTGTCTGTCTGTGGTCTCACCCACAGACCTCTCCCTGACAGCGTCTCTAACAAGTCTCCTCATGGCAGTAAAGGAACTCTAAATTGACTCAGCGTGTAGATTAGTAGAAAACATTTATGGCCGGACTACAACAATAGGACAGCACAACAATAGAATATAATAGAACTACTATCCTCTGACCACATGAACCCCTAGCGTCTCTCTCCCCCCCCCCCCCCCCCCCCGTTCAGACCATGTCATAATACCGGTAGGTAATTCGGGGTGGGCGATATGGAAAAAAAACCCACCACCTTCATCTATTGTCAATGCATTGAGGCTGAAGGGAAAGAAATCGAACATGGAGCTGCCGATCGACGATATGACGCTTTGACAAGCGGCAAGCCAGCTTTACAGGTGTATCATTAAATAAAGTGCTAAATAACACCTCTTGAGCCCCATTGGCCCCCCGTCGGTGGGGGCAATGGGGCTCAGAACCATACCGCCCACCCCTAGTCAACGCACGGCAAATGGGCAAATGGGCGCTAGGGTAATGTTTGTCAAAAGTATAGCAGTTCTGTCAGGACAACTCATGATCCAAAACGACAGGTGGTGGCTGGGGTGGAAGACAGTCGACTGGCCTCAAGTAGCCGACCTGCTGCTATATTATATCACAACACAATGTTGTATCATTGTCATTGACCGTTGACCATATCCTGGTGATGCACAGTTATAGATTCACGCAGCGGTCGGGAAAACTTGGGATTCCCTTCTTCATAAAAACGTCGGTGACAAGTCTTGTCATAATAAAACAGCAACAACATATTTTCATTTGTCTACTGATGGGGGAAAGTAGACCCTTTAAGCAGTTACTATTACTTTAAGAGTGTGCAGCCGCGCTGTGCCCAAGCAAGGTCACGGAGTGACAAGAAAGATTTCTATATAGTGTCGGGGAAAAGGAGAGACACGTCAGAGTTCTCCAGGACAGACCAACCTCTGGCCTGCGCTTCGAGGGGCGCCCCAATCTACGGACTGATATGATCGAATCTAATTCGTGATGTAACAGGTCGTATCTGCTTTCATGTATGTCTTTGCTGTTCATATGTATATCACATGACCATTCAATTTGGGATAATTATGGGCAATCAATAAATGCCAGATCGTGTGAATCCATGATTTTAAGTGTACAGCCTGTTTATTGGACTATTAGATAACCCTCTCACAGGATGGCGCATCACTACTTTCAGTCCTCGTGTTGTGTTCCGTGCTATTCTGATACTTCGTTTTCTGTGTGTGGAATGACTTCATTTAACTAAACCTTTGACTAAAACGGTCTCACCTGTCTTTGATCCGCCCTCCTCCTCCTCCCCCTCCTCCCCCTCCCCCTCCCCCTCCCCCTCCTCCCCCTCCTCCTCCTCCTCCTCCTCCTCCTCCTCCCCCTCCTCACAGCGGTATCTAAATGTTTAGCTCATCTGCAGCCAGATCAAAGAGCCATGCTGAATTATAAGGGCCTCCTGTTTGTTTACTACCCCGTCACTCACACAACAACATCAAAGATAAGCATCTCGTCATCTCCTTAATTAGCTTCTTTCATTTCACATTCGAGCTACCGGTGGTGGGTGTGTGCGTGTCTGTGTGCGTGCGTGCGTGCGTGCGTGCGTGCGTGTCTGTGTGCGTGCGTGCGTGCGTGTGTGCGTGAAGAAGGGAGGGGGGTAGGCTATGGAGCGCCGCGTGTCCAACATCGACGACAGTGTTAGATTTTGTAGCGTATTTTATTCCTGGGGTTGTTTTGGGGTAGAGAAAAGGGTAAAGATCACCTCTCCCTTTTGTCTCTGAGGTTCTGGGAGTATATAGTTCCTGCCTCGTTCGCCCTGTAATTTTGTCATCTTTCCTCCATCGTCCTTTCGGTCCGTTTAGATTTGCGACTGGATTTGTTTTCCTGAAGTTGACGACGGGCGCGGCCGAAACGGGATACAGTGTGTGGGTCGCTGTGCGGCGGGCCGTGCAACATGATGACACAGCATATAACCCATTTTGTACGGGAGGAACCCCTTTTGGTGGTAACATTACGTTATGCTTTAGCTATTTAAAAATAGCAGATCTACAAGCTCATAGCGCGCCACCGAGTGGCGCGCTACGAGCTTGTAGGTCTGCTATTTTTGAAAAATCGAAGAACGGTTGACATAGAAACATGGCTTTTTCAGAAAACTGTCAATTTCAAACAGACATTTTTAGAATCTGATCTCAGGTCAGAATGGGATAATAAGGAAGGGTGTGGGGCGTGGCACTACATACTGTACACAGACCACGAGATGTGTATACTGTACGCTTGTGTTGTATTGTTATTGATGCTGAAATACTACGTTTGTGTTGTATTGTTGTAGTTGGCAGCACACACACACACACACACACACACACACACACTGGACTGGACTTTAGTGAAAAACTAGGCAGTCAGATGGGAGGGATTGCGATGTTATTATTATCGCGCAGTCAAACTGTTAATTCGGAGTAAAACAAAGTAAAGGCAAAATATATTTGATATTCTTGAATGCACACATACGAGGCGAGGCGACAGACACATGCACAAAACCACAGACATGAACACACCACAGACACGCACATACATACACACGCACGTACAGTATAAGACAAGACACAGGATGGCACAACACCACGGACACTCACATGCGTGGAGACAGACACACACACACACACACACACACAAAGACACGTGCACACCACAGACACACACACACACACAAAGACAAGACAGACAGAGCATTATGAGCCGTTTCCTATTCCGTCAACAGCTGTAAATAAATTGTTTAGTCTGTCAGGTCGCGTTAAACTACTGACACACACACAGTCACACACACACAGTCACGCATGCACGCACGTGCACACACACACACACACACACACACACACAAAGAGAGAGCTACCACAAGTAGGCCTGTGCTGGAGAGGAAGTGGGAAGCTGAAACATTGGGAGGAACAGGAAACGATGCGATAGTTGAAGAATGTTCCTTTTGCCTAAACTCAGCAGCCCCACTGTGAGAATGTACACGTGCACGCACGCGCACACGCGCGCGCACACACACACACACACACACACACACACACACACACACACACACGCATGCATGCGCACACACACACACACACATGCACGCACGCACATGCACGCACGCACACACACGTGTGATGCACTTAAAAAAAATGCACTTGAATTTGTTACAATACGTAATTGATGACAGAGTGGCGCTCTGTGACTTGTCGCTTGTGAACACGACTTTCACACGATCCCACAGAAAACAGTCACTCCTTCGTCTCCTTCTGGCCCACGGGGGGCAACTCATCCCCAGATGTACTCGCACCTTCTTTATCCCATTTCCACCCGATACCAGATTCTACAAAATGACGTCTAAATCCTGACAGTTTTCAGAAAAAAACATATGTTTCAATATCAGTCGTTCTCAAACTATTTCATGTCAAGGAGCCCCAAGATTATATGTAATTGGCCTCCGAGCCCCATCTGAAAATATGTTCCCCTCAGAAGCAAAGATTTTAGTTAAAAACGTTCTCTCTAGAAGGAATAAATATTCAAAGATTTGCACCACATTTTCACGATTTAAAAAAAATAGCAGACCTACAATCTCGTAGCGCGGCACTCGGTGCCGCGCTATGAGCTTGTAGATCTGCTATTTTTCAATAGTTAAAGTATAAAATAATGCTTAAAAAAACACCAAAAGGGGGTTCCCGCCCAGAATGGGTTAAGTCAGAGTTATGGCCCACCATTATCGTTTTAGATGGTTTTGCTGTGTTTCGAATGAAGAAACAAGTGGAATGTCCACACAGACACGATGTGTTCGTTCACACACCGGCCCGCGCCAGGCAGACAACAAAAGATACTTAAGGCCATTCTGACCTGAGATCAGATTCATACGAGGTTTCCACTAGGACACACACTGGTCTGATTAACCCATTCTGACCCGAGATCAGATTCTATAAAAATGTCAGTCGTTCTTCGATTTTTCAAAAAATAGCAGACCTACAAGCTCGTAGCGCGCCACTCGGTGGCGCGCTATGAGCTTGTAGGTCTGCTATTTTTCAATAGCTAAAGCATAACATGATGCTAAACACCAAAATGGGTTCCCGGTCAGAATGGGTTAAGGCCTCACTCCGTCACATATAAAAGACAGCTGTCTTCTCTGTGTCTCTGGTGGAGAGGGGGGGGGGGGGGGGGGTCTGGCAGAGCAGCTCGCAATTCATTTCCAATGGGAGTCATGTGGTTTTGACGAGACAAGTTGCTCCCTGCTTGCTCCATGGGGGGGGACGAGGGGACGGCAGAAGACAGCCATGAAGCCAAGCTTGTCTCGTCAAAACCACCTGACTCCCATTGGAAACTCTCCCCCCCCCCCCCCCCCCCCCCCCCAAGAGACAGCGAGAAGACAGCTGTCTTTTAAATGTGAGCGAGGCCTATAAGACACAAAGCTTGTAGTCTCTGTCGCTTTGCAGCTGAAGTTGAAACCATCTCAAAAAACATTTGTAGATCGGATGCATCTTCATGTCGCAGGCAGAGCCTGAGAAACACATGCACATCCACACACACACACACACACACACACACACACACACGCACATCCACACACACAGACAACCAATAAATGGGAAAAAAATAAAATATGCAGAACTACATACAGGCACAGACCGCGCGAATCCACGCACGCATCCACGCAGGCACGCACACGTGTGTGCGCGCGCACACACACACACACACACACACACACACACACACACACACACACACAGACACACACACACACACACAGACACACACAGACACACACAGACGCATACATTCCCATTAGAGCTTCATATTCAACAAAGGCTTTGTGAAAACAGGAAGCACTTTGAGGAAGCATTTCCAGGTTGGGAAATGCAACAAAACATCCTCCACATTCCTTCCCGTCCGCAAATATGTATTGTATTAAAAAACATCATAAACACCCTCAAAAACACAACAGTCTAAACTACCCTGAGTGCTAAATGATGCGTGAAGTTGTTGGGCCGAACGGCTTACGAGTTACGTGGATTACACACGTACGTATACACGTACGTACGTACACACGTACGACGTACACACGTACGTACACACAGGGACACGGTGCATTTATAGATCGATGAATTGAAAAGTAAAGCCAACGAGCGCGCTCGCTGATGGCTGTATACTTGATTATGTTGTCAAACACAGTTTAAAGTTTAAACTGTCTTGTGTCTGAATTAGGCTATGGACGGACCCCCATTTAATGGCATTTCTATGATAGAAATGCCATTAAACGGGGGTCCGTTCCGTAGCCTAATTCAGTTCAAACTGTGGGGGTCCTTGAAATGAAAGTGGTTGAGAACCACTGGTTTAAAAGGCCTCGCACGCATGTTGGGCAGAAATGGGTTAAATGCAAAACTACTGTAAATTGACCAAAAATAGACTTCTTATATGGCTGTCTGAGACTGTTTAGCGTGGGAAGCCGAAGGACTGTCACATCAGGCCACATTTGGAGCGTCGCTTTTCTTTTTTAGCCAGGTGGGAAAACCAAACCGCCCATGTGAAAGTGGTTAAGATGGTTTTTACTCAGCCTACTATTTTAGGGAACTATAGAGCGTTGCAGTCCCGCCCCCTTTCTTGACGATGACTACACTACAGGCCCAGGAAATCATTCTAAAGCAAGGACGCCCGCACCACTCCAATGTCTTAGTCTTCTCTGAACAGTCTTACCGGGTGCGCGGTCGGTCGAGGAAAGTTAACTTTACAAGAAATTCTCTAAGGAGAGAATAACCAGCAGTTCACAGACATGTCATTTGGTTTAAGGCACTTTTATTATTTTATATTTGCACAGTATGCTGCGTTTAAGCAGAGTTTCGGCGTATAGCCTTCGTCAGCGTTATACTATGCTGTCAACAACAGAAAGTGTCACATTTTATAGTGTCCGTACCGTAGGGTGCTCTGCAGCATACTGTGGGAATAAAAAATAATAAAAAGTGCCTTAAACCAAATGACATGTCCGTGAGTGCTGCTGGTATTCTCTCCCCAGGAAATAATTCCCCATGTATTTTCCCCCCATAGACAAGTATTTATTTAAAGACCTGTTAAAGCATCAGACAAAGCCAACTCGGATCGTGACAAATCATGACAACAAACATGCGCGCATATGCTGCGCACAAAAAGTCGATTTTCTCAGACACACATGACGTAAAATTCTCCTTTCATTGTCAATGGCAACTGTGACACGAGTTAAAGACCTGTAAGCATCAGACAAAGCCAACTCGTATCGTGACAAATCATGACAACAAACATGCACGCATATGCGCACAAAAAGTCGATTTGCTCAGACACACATGACATAAAATTCTCCTTTCATTGTCAATGGCAACTACAGTGACACGAGTTAGGACAAAAAGCTGTATATAGCAGGGTCTGGCGCCCCTCAAACCCCCCCCCCCAAAAAAACGTTTCCATTCTTGCCCCCTCAATTATAAAAAGCCATTTCTCCCAGGCCGTCGTACAGACAGAAGGGACTCTGTGCTGGAGACGGAGATCTATGGAGTATAAGGCTCTGCTCCGGGGCTGCCAAGACAAGCAGCCGGGAGGCCCAAACAAATCCCTGAAGATGTATCGCATCAGACTGAGCCGTTAACTGGCTTTTAATTGAGCTTAGAATAACAGTTAGTTGTGGCGGCGGCGCACACAATTTACAACACGGTAGTAATGAATGGACGTAGTAATGAGTGTGTGAGAGCGAATAATACACCTACAGACTTTTTATAGCCTTCACGACACACACACGCACGCACACACACACACAATACATAAATGATACATAGCATTACCTTTGAGAATAACTGACCTGATGCACACAAACATTACAGTAATATTCATATGCGCGCGCGCGCACACACACACACACACACACACAATCCCAAGACTGTAAATGATTTTTTGCAAATCTGCACTGATGCCATTACATGACCCCTATGAAATCCTCAGGACTGAAATCAATCCCTAGGACTTGAGAACTTTAAGCCTCACACACACACACACACACACAGAAGAGACAGACACATTGTTGGAATGCTATCAGTAATCACCCTGTGAAGTCCAGTTTGTGTGTCAGTGTCTGGTATGTATGTCTGCCCGACTCTGAGGGGGTTCCCACCGCACGCACGCACGTACGCACAATGTGTCTGTCTCTTTTGTGTGTGTGTGTGTGTGTGTGCGAGACACACTGGACAGGGGTCTACCGTCTCCAAACTACACTGACACAGTGGAACACTTAATGTGATATTAATGCCAGATGAAGATATGTTACTTCACACAGCTGTCACAATACACTCAATAATCACTGAGAGGAGAGGAGAAGAGAAGAGAAGAGAAGAGGAGAGGAGAGGGGGGAGAGGAGAGGAGAGGAGAGGAGAGGAGAGGAGAGGAGAGGAGAGGAGAGGAGAGGAGAGGAGAGGAGAGGAGAGGAGAGGAGAGGAGAGGAGAGGAGAGGAGAGGAGAGGAGAGGAGATGAGAGGAGAGATAATTAGTTAATCTGCTGCACTGCCAACCACTGCCACAGAGGGGCGGTATGCAGCATGTAAAAAGGTGCTCTATACCAGTCCATTCAGAATCTGTTTCTCTGCCTCCGATCGTCATCATTTTGAGTCACAGCCAAACAAACACCACACACTGACCCCCAGACACCAGCCAGGGGTCCGTCTTCCACACTGACCCTGCCAGGGGTCTGTCCTCCACACTGACCCCCAGACACCAGCCAGGGGTCTGTCCTCCACACTGACCCTACAGACACCAGCCAGGGGTCTGTCCTCCACACTGACCCCAGACACCAGCCAGGGGTCCTTCCCCCTCCACCCTGCTGGGAGAGGGAAAGTCCCCTGACGCGACGTCACTCACAGCCATGCCAAAACGGACCGCGCTACAGAATGGAAACATGACTGACTGACTGGGCTTCCTGAAGCCAGCCAGCAGCACAGCAGGAACTGTGGCAGTCTGGGGTGGGAAACACTACTCTTCTCCTTCAGTCAAATAAATACTCCTTAACTCAGAAGAGTGTAGCAAATGGAACCCATCGGGACCTTCTTCTGTTTGTGTACAAACACTCTTTGGAGTGTCTAAGGATTCAGCTGTGTAGAGTTATTATTATCCACTTAATAAAGCCTTTACTTGGTTTTTGAAAATAATCTTCCTCCTAGTATAATCATATTAGTACCATCATGTTTTAGGGGGAAAAAAGTGCACAGCTTTTAGAGGAGCTCACAAGCAGGCCGCTAGGGGGCGCTAGAGGGCCCAACACTGAGTGACTGAGACAGTTTGGTGACATCCACATGGCAAGTCTCCCACTGGCTCACTAAATAGCCCTGATGATGAAAAACACACATATAGTCTAGATGCTTTGACGCACGCACACACACACACACACACACACACACACACACACACACACACACACACACACACACACACACACACACACACACACACACACACACTTCTGTTCCATTACATTGGGTTGAAGTCAGACACACACCCTTCACCGCCCGAGTTTGTCGGCTTCCTGTTTGACACCCTCGGAGGTCAAAGGTTCCTTCCTGAGACTGTTCCTGTGCGTGTGCGTGCGTTCGTGCGTGTGTGTGTGTGCATATTAAGGATGCTCAAAAGATACAGACTGCTGCCTTCCTCATGGTTCCTCTCCTCTCCACCCCCTTTCCTGCTCTCCTCTTCTCGACTCCTTTCCTTCCTTCCTCCCCTACTCCCTTGTCCCGTGTTACCTTCCTTCCTTCCCAGAACGTTCCCACCAGTAGGTACAAACAAGACGTCAGTCCATCGAGGTGCTAAGATATTAATCCACTTAGGCCCGAAGTCAAAATTTTAAAAATGTCTTCTAAATTCTGACATACTTATGTTTCTGTATCAGTGGTGCTCAATATTTCATGTCAAGGACCCCAAAAATGATATGTATATATATATATGGCCACCGACTCCCATCTGTTGTTCCAGGAACCCCTCGGAACCAAAGATTTGAGTTAAAAAACATTCACTCTGAAAGAATATGCATTCAAAGATTTGCGCCGCATTTTCACGATTTTTCTAAAATAGCAGATAGCTAAATTATAACAATGTTTAAAACACCAAAAGGTGTTCCCGCCCAAAATGGGTTAAGATATGCAGCTGTGAGACAACATCCACGTTTGGGAACAATAAGCAATAAACAGCGTTGCCTTTGAAGTCTGCAACTATTCACGGTAGGAATAGTTTAGTGCGTCAACGCTTTTGTGCGCCGACATCCACAGTCCACTTGTGGTGCGTTGGTGCTTTTTTTGGGCACACACACACACACACACACACACACACACACACACATGGGGGCAAATGTTTGTATGTGTGTGTGTGTCAGCCAGGCCTGCAGTATATATAGGTCATGCACTGGACAAATGTGCATGACATAATTTAAATAAACTAGAAATATACGAGGAAATGACAGAGGGAGAAACCTTCAACTTTAACGACCGCCCGACAGGAGTTTTCGAGTTGCGGTAAGACTACGGTCATTAGTGTTATTGTCGTCACCTGGGCGGGTCAGTTTGTGTAACGTTCCTGACGTTAAGCCGTGTATGTGTTCAACCAACAGAGCCATGCAAAATAACACCGACAGCTATGAGGTGACGAAAGATTGTCCTCCTAGCAACGGTTGCTAAACTTTATAGATGTAAAATGTAAGTGCATTTATATAGCGCCTTTATCCAAAGCGGTTTACATAGATTGTGCATTACATTCACACACACATTCATACACCGATGGCGGAGGAAACCATGCAAGGCACCAACCTGCACATCAGGAGCAATCAGGGGTTCAGTGTCTTGCTCAAGGACACTTCGACACACCAACTCTGGGCGAGCCCACAGGGTTCGAACTGGCAACCTTGCGGTTACCATCCAGCCACTCTACCCCTGAGCCACCGCCCCTGTCCAATTAGCGAAAGGGCTAATTGCCTTGCCTGCGTGTGTATTGCTGTGTTCACACACTACTATCAGCTACAAAAGGTAAAAGTCTACCGTTAATATTTAAATGGAAAAGCCAAAGACAAAAAGATACGTGCAACAACTTGTAGCTTTGTACATAAAGTTGAGATGGGCTTCAACTTCAACCCAGCAGCTACAAAGCTACACAAACACCAAAGTGTTGTTCCACCATTTCCTCACCATCATCTCTCTAACAATAAGAATGGAAAACAAATCATTTCCATCAGCCAGTTATTTATAACCCGTTATATATTTTTAACCCAAGCCTTTATATTTATTTTCCTTTACATAATTGATGACGTTAACAAGTGTTCTGCACAACACATCAATAGTAGTGACAACATAATTAATTGGCCTCAGATATGCTGCGTTGTGTTTTCTAGGTGCCACAGTGTGAACGAATACCAGACGAGTCGCCCCTTTTACCAACTCGCTCCGGGCAGCACAAGAGTGAGTGTGTGTGTGTGTGTGTGTGTGTGTGTGTGTGTGTGTGTGCGTGCGTACCTTCGAACGGTGATCTTCAGTATCCTGTAGGATCCTTTGATGAGGATGAGAGCTTCCTGTCTGCTGCCGTAGAGGGCGGAGCCATTTATGTTAATGAGCTCATCTCCCACCCTCAGCTTCTTGCACTGGGCAGCCTTTCCTCCAGCTTCGATCTGCACACACACACACACACACACACACACACACACACACACACACACACACACACACACACACACACACACACACCACACACACACACACACACACACACACACACACACACACACACACACACAGAGAGGTGGGAGAGATAGAGGCAAGAATTAGAAAATGTTGAATTATCGCATCATGTCATTATGTTACACGGTTGTCTGTTTTGGGTTTTTTTGTAATTATTATAGGACATATCATGTGTCATGTATGTTCGGTGTGCTGTGCTGGCATCTCCCTTAGAGATAGGGTGAGAAGTTCAGTCACGCGAGAGAGACTCGCAGTAGAACCGCTGCTCCTTTTGCCTGGAAAGGAGCCAGTTTAGGTGGTTCGTGGGAATCTGGTTAGGATGCCTCTCAGGCGTCTCCCTAGGGAGGTCCTCGAGGCACGTCCCACTGGGAGGAGACCCCGGGGCAGACCAAGGATCACGTCCCACTGGGAGGAGACCCCGGGGCAGACCAAGGATCACGTCCCACTGGGAGGAGACCTCAGGGCAGACCAAGGATCACGTCCCACTGGGAGGAGACCCCGGGGCAGACCAAGGATCACGTCCCACTGGGAGGAGACCTCGGGGCAGACCAAGGATCACGTCCCACTGGGAGGAGACCCCGGGGCAGACCAAGGATCACGTCCCACTGGGAGGAGACCCCGGGGCAGACCAAGGATCACGTCCCACTGGGAGGAGACCCCCGGGGCAGACCAAGGATCACGTCCCACTGGGAGGAGACCCCGGGGCAGACCAAGGATCACGTCCCACTGGGAGGAGACCCCGGGGCAGACCAAGGATCACGTCCCACTGGGAGGAGACCCCCGGGGCAGACCAAGGATCACGTCCCACTGGGAGGAGACCCCGGGGCAGACCAAGGCGCAGTTGGAGGAAACACATCAACTCACTGGCCTTGGAACGTCTCGGGATCTCCCCAGGAGGAAGTCACTAATGTTGCTCTGGAGAGGGAAGTCTGGAGCTCTCTGGTGGAGCTGTTGCCCCTGCGACCCGACTACGGATAAGCGGTTGAAGACTGATGGATGTTGGAGAAGCATGTGAAATGGATACCTCAAGTCAGACACAGAGAAACCATTCATAGTATAAATATATACATACCACAGTGTGTGTGTGTAGACACATTGGTGTGAAATATGTGCGCGCGCCGCGCACAAACACACACACACAAGTTGGACAAATATGTGCACAGAATTACCTGAACACATGATGCCTTTCCCATCATAGGTTAAAAAAAGGGGGAAAAGGGAGAAGGACATTTCGAATTCTTTCCTTTTCGTTTAAATAGACACATGGCTGTGAAATATGTCCCAAGGTCAGGAACAGAACACATTCATTCCCATACCAGGTAAAAAAAAAAGAAACGTAGCAGTCTACTCTACTTTTTAAGTCTCTTTTAGACGTTGTGAAGGGCAGACATATGGGAAAGACATGACGAGGGAAGACTAAAACGAAACGTGAGCGAAATAAAGAAGACAGAGGGAGTCTGATAGAGAGAGGAGACAGAGAGATGTATTGAATGAAAATAGAGAAATGGGCGATAGGTCATTCTGAAGATAAATGACTGAAAAACAAGGCTGGAGAGAGAGAGAGAGAGAGACGCTTTTAACCGTGACCCAGACCGTTTGTCATTTAAAAACCCTCACATTTTGGACCCTTTTTGTGGTCAAGTTCCCACAGCAACGGACCGGTGCCCCCTACCCCACAAAACACGTTTAATGTCCAACACATTCTGTACCAAAACATCCACGCAAAAAAAAAAAGAGCCAGCAAATTCCACTGTAATGGGCTCTGGTTTCTGTGTGCGTGTGTGCTTGCGACAGAGTGTGAGACTGTGCGTGTGTGTGTGTGTGTGTGTGTGTGTGTGTGTGTGTGTGTGCAGTGCATGTAACGTCTGTATGCGTCCGAATGTGTGCAGGACTTCCAGGTTTCATGCGTGCGTGTTATATTCCCGTTTGTGTGTGTGTGCGTGCGTGCTTGCACACAGCGTACAGTAGTAGTGTGTGTGTGGTGTGTGCGTCACAGGCAGAGCCTGTTGTGAATGTACTGTATTCGTGGAATGTTTTGGTTTGGTGCGGTCAGGTCGTTTGGAGCTAAAGGGTCGATCGTTTGGGCCAGAGTAATCTAGTAAGAGAGTGGCGACACTATAGCATTGACTCCCATTGTAACAGTGGAACGAGGAAGTGCTCATTCTGTCTCAATGGGATAGTTCCAATGTATGGAACTATAGACAGACGGACACACAGACAGAATTACAGAGTTTCTGACCCCCATCCAAATAGGAATTAAAACTGTGGTTTTCAAAACAGTGACTAAGTGAGAAAATGAGTGGCTTTGATTAAAAAAAACATACGACGGACAAAAGAGATGGTTCTGTTTTATCGGGTCCGTTTACGGGCTGCCGGTTTCAGGCCCTGTGGAGGCGGAGCCTGGCGGACGCTCAGAGGCTGCTGTCACCGCCGGCCCATCATTCTGAACCGTGACTCTTTAAAACTTAACCCATTCTGAACGGGAACCCATTTTGGTGTTAGCATCATGTTATGCTTTAGCTATTGAAAAATAGCAGAACTACAAGCTCGTAGCGCGCCACCGAGTGGCGCGCTACGAGCTTGTAGGTCTGCTATTTTTGAAAAATCAAACAGCGACTGACATTTTTAGAATCTGATCTCAGGTCAGAATGGGTTAATCAGACCAGTGTGTGTCCAGTGGAAACCTCGTATGAATCTGATCTCAGGTCAGAATGGGTTAACAAGGCGACGGTTAGCGCCGACGCACGATTAAAATCCCTCCTCAAGAAGTGCGTCGTCGATGGCGGAGGAAACTATGCAAGGCACCAACCAGCACATCGGGAGCAATCAGGGGTTCAGAGTCTTGCTCAAGGACACTTCGACACTAACTCTGGGGGAGCCCACAGGGTTCGAACTGGCAACCTTGCGGTTCCCATCCAGGCACTCTACCCCTGAGCCACCGCCACCCCGGCTCTCCTTCACGCTGCTAAAACAAATGAAACACAGCGTGCTGTTTGCGGTTACACACACAGGGCTCATTTTGAACAGTTGTTCACGAGTCCCTCGGTTGTGGCCGGGTCGCCTATAAAGAAAAAAAGACTTCATATGAAATGAAATTCCAAACCTTTCAAAAAGCATTTCAATCATGGTTACAAGGTGCATATTTTTGCTCTCCAGTGTAAGTAAGTAAATTTTATTTATAGTCGCACCTTTCACAGACAATTACAGTCACAAAGTGCTTTAACAACAATAAAAATTAAAACAAGTCAATAGTCAATAAAACAAGTTAAGAACTAAATCACTAATAAAGTAAGACAAAATCGAAAATCGAAAAAGTTGAGTAAAAAATAAAGCAATCAACATTTAACCAGGCCGGCTATGGAAAGGCCTGTTTAAAAAGGTGAGTTTTTAAACAGTCCTTTGAAAATGTCCACAGAGTCCACAGCTCTTATAGGTGGAGTGGAAGCTCATTCCATATCCTAGGGGGCAAAACCTGCAAAGGCTCCATCGCCTAGCGATGTTGTAGCGGTGTTCTACAGGCCAGGCCCGGGTTCCACCATGGAACCCAATACAGCTGTGTTCTACAGGCCAGGCCCGGGTTCCCCCATGGGACCCAATACAGCTGTGTTCTACAGGCCAGGCCCGGGTTCCCCCATGGGACCCAATACAGCGGTGTTCTACAGGCCAGGCCCGGGTTCCCCCATGGCACACCGTGACCCAATACCTGTGACTGTTATAAAGGCCAGGCCCGGGTTCCACCATGGCACACCGTGACCCAATACCTGTGACTGTTATAAAGGCCAGGCCCGGGTTCCACCATGGCACACCGTGACCCAATACCTGTGACTGTTATAAAGGCCAGGCCCGGGTTCCACCATGGGACCCAATACAGCGGTGTTCTACAGGCCAGGCCCGGGTTCCACCATGGCACCGTGACCCAATACCTGTGACTGTTATAAAGGCCAGGCCCGGGTTCCACCATGGGACCCAATACAGCGGTGTTCTACAGGCCAGGCCCGGGTTCCACCATGGCACCGTGACCCAATACCTGTGACTGTTACAGCTAGATGAGGGAGGAATGAATACCATGGAAAAAGATTTCAGATTCTGTGGTTGCCTAGTCATGACATGTGTACATGCACGCACACACACACGCGCACGACACACCTCTTTGAGTGCCACATGCTCTCTCTCTCTCTCTCTCTCTCTCTCCAAGGTTTCATAGCCTCTCTCTCTCTCTCCCTCTCTCTCCAAGGTTTCATAGCCTCTCTCTCTCTCTCTCCAAGGTTTCATAGCCTCTCTCTCTCTCTCCCCCCTCTCTCTCTCTCTCTCTCTCTCTCTCCAAGGTTTCCCCCCTGTGGCTCTGAAACTCTGCCACAATAAAAGCCTTGTGCAGGGTGGGACTTTCAATGCTCTGCCATGTTTTATTCTCCGGCCGCGCACGCACACACACACACACACACACACACACACACACACACACACACACACACACAGAGAGAAGACATATATAAACTCTCTCATAGATGTAAAGTTAATTCTCTCATTTCCACCGTGTTCCTCAATAACTCTCTCTCTCGCTCTCTTTTCCAACTATAAATAAATGTATCATTATGACCCACGACAATAAAACTGTTTCCAGAGCCGGGCGTGTGCCCACAGTCAGGAGACTGCACACGCGCACACACACACACACACACACACACACACACACACACACACACACACACACACCTCTGTTTGGGTATATGGAGGCCGTTAGATCTTGTTCAAATGTGAACCTCTATTTTCCTCCACAAGAATTGAGATCACGATTCTCACACGATTCTATTTTTTCCATGAAAATATGTATTAAAAACAAAAAAACAGTAGGCCTAACTAAACTGAACTGGACAGCCAACTATAGTGCTGCCTCACGATTCTTCACAAAAGGAGATTGCACAGGTGTCTAGAATCTAGATCTTTTTTCAATTAATAGTGCAACACTAACACACACATACAATACATAATAAATCATGTGTGTGGACACGCACGCATGTACACATGCATGGAAGTGTACAAGTCGTGCATAGACCAACAACAAGCTTATAGCTTACATCCTCTCTCTCTCTCCGTTTTGACATTTTTCTCACTTTTCTCACGGAAATAAATATTCCCAGACATCCTGGTCCGTTGTTCACAAGGAGCTCATAACACACAGCTGGAAAATGACCATCTCATTACCCAGCTATGTTTGTGGACTTACATTAAAGAATGTTAGGCTGGCGGTGGCACTGTGAAACGTGTGTGTGTGTGTGTGTGTGTGTGTGTGTGTGTGTCGCTCCGACATCACAGAGCACAGTTTACGATCCATTATGTAGAGGCTTATGGAAATATTGTTATGGGCATAATTTGTGTGTTTCTCTGTCTCCGTTTGTGTTTACAGTTTGTCCCGTTGAAAACCAATGCCCCAAACCAAGGAATGTACCACGCATGCACGCACGCACGCACGCACGCATGCATGCACGCACAGTTATGAATGTACCATTAAGAAATAAGTGTACTAAATGTCTATCCAGAGAAAGATGTAGATTGAGATGACATGAGAGAGAGAGAGAGTTGGAGAGAGAGAGAGAGAGAGAGAGAGAGAGAGAGAGAGAGAGAGAGAGACCATGGCAGGTCTACATGCAAGGCCATCGGCTGCTTGGACCTTGGAGTAGCCACACTCATCACGAGCCTCGATGCCTCTCTGTGCGCACGCACCCGATTAAAACTCATTCTCTGCTACAGGCGACTCTTATTAATAGTCATAAACGACCTATTAGTTTAAAATGCAATCCAGCATCGCTATAGTGTCGTTTTTTTAACCGCTTCTTGGCATCCCCGTCGCCCGGCAACGCTCTGCTTCCACGTCGTGACGTCATTCAATATTTTGCCATAATAATCTTAGCAACGTTTTTCCTCCATACCCCCAAACCCTCAGTCAGTCTGTATGGCTGCAGACTGACTGAGGGTTTGGGTAACATTATGAGGTCCATCATAGCAGACTGACTGAGGGTCTGGGTAATATTATGAGGTCCATCATAGCAGCACGTCAACTCTCTGAGCGTTACATAAACACCACAGTCCTTAATTCTCAAGGTGTCAGTCTCACTGACGGGCTGGACAAACAGTCTGCTCTGCTTCACTTTCACTCACTCACGTCTGGCCTATGTATCCTGGAGCTGTGTGTGCACGTGTGTGCGTGCGTGTGCGTGCATGTGCGTGTGCATGTTGTGGTTGAAAACCACAACAAGTATATAGTATACATTTTATGTTAGAGATTATGAGGCCAATTCTCCTGGTGGTTTTATTTGATGGTTAGCGGCTTAGCGGGTAGTTAGACTTAAAAGTATAGGAAAATATTCAAGCATTCATAAAAAGTCTGCATCCTAAAACGTTGGTGTACTGTACAGTTATAGTAATATAATGTGTGTGTGAGTGTGTGTGTGTGTGTGTGTGTGTGTGTGTGTGTGTGTGTGTGTGTGTGTGTGTGTGTGTGTGTGTGCATGTTGCTGAGGGATGCCCAGATGGGTGAGGTCACCTCAGGCTTGAGAGACGGAGAAGAATGCCCCCTCTGTGCATCCGAACACACACACGTGTGTGCGCGCACACACACACACACACACACACACACACACACACACACACACACACACACACACACACACACAGATCCTGCATTAAGTCACTCTTAAAATATAAATAAATGGGTGCGTCTGACTCTTGAGTGTGTGAGTGTGTGTGTGTGTGTGTGTGTGTGTGTGTGTGTGTGTGTGTGTGTGTGTGTGTGTGTGTGGCACCGTGCCCATCATTGTGCCCCACAGAGGAAGGGTGTTGCCATGTTGGTCACAGGGTTGCCATGTTGGTCACAGGGTAGGGCTCGATGTCAGTCAACCATCACCTCATGGCTTTAACACATGGCCTACTTACTACACACAAACACACACGCACGCACGCTGGTTCCATTTGCACACTCTCAGAGTTACATTTATATTGATTTTACAATATAAATTGGAGGGTAGAAATGTCATTAAATGGGGGTCCGTAGACTACTAATGCATGTCAAACTGGGGGGTCCTTGAAATTAAACGGGTTTAGAATCACAGCTAGAATCGCAAAAATCTTCTCTTATGGGAGGCGGGCGGGTCCCTGGCATATCTCTTAAAATGGGGGGTCCGCGGGCTAATTACCGGTAGTGTCAATGTGGGGGTCCTTGACATGAGAAGGTTTGGGGACCACTGCTGTGTAGCATGTGTGTGTCTCTAGCCAGACCACAGTGTACATACACTGTACAGAATCCAAACCCAGACATTACAGAGAGGTGGACTCATACTGAAATGACTCTCTCTCTCTCTCTCTCTCTCTCTCTCTCTCTCTCTCTCTCTCTCTCTCTCTCGCGCTGTGGGAAAAGCTCTGGATAGGAGCACTCATTGGCACACACACACACACACACACACACACACACACACACACACACACACACACACACACACTATGTACAGTATGTGACTTGCCCATATATAGTACATTATATTTGCAATGACAACACATGCACTCTCTCACACGTCCAAACACAGGCACATAGTGCACACACACACACACACACACACACACACCCACACACAGGCGCGCACACACACACACACACACACACACACACACACAGGCACAGAATAAAGATGGGAAAATGGTATCATTTGTTTAGCCGAAGATATCTAGAGCATAAAGGAGTATATAGACTTGTCATTGCGCACGCACACACACACACACACACACACCCGATTTGAATCATCAGACAGCTGAGAGGAACACAGCCAAGGAGAACAAACAGTCTTTGGGTCGTCACCCGGGACAGAAACCATCTATGGTGTTAAATTAGCCACATTAGTGTGAGGCTGTTTAGCAGTTGGCCTAAACAAGAAGCAACGAGGCCTGGGAGGAACCTTTAATCCATTCTGACCTGAGATCAGATTCATACGAGGTTTCCACTGGACACACACTGGTCTGATGAACCCATTCTGACCTGAGATCAGATTCTAAAAATGTCAGTCGTTCTTCGATTTCTCAAAAATAGCAGACCTACAAGCTCGTAGCGCGCCACTCGGTGGCGCGCTATGAGCTTGTAGATCTGCTATTTTTCAATAGCTAAAGCATAACATGACGCTAACACCAAAATGGGTTCCCGTTCAGAATGGGTTAATCACAGTGAAACATGTGCCCCGATAACAACCAACGGCTGAACTACGGGACTCGACCCAGAGGGTGCGGTCGCTTGTTAAGACAAACGCTTTTAACCCATTCTGGACGGGAAGTCGGGAACCCCTTTTGGTGTTTTTTTAAGCATAATGTTATACTTTAGCTATTGAAAAATAGAAGATCTACAAGCTCATAACGCGGCACAGAGTGCCGCGCTACGAGCTTGTATAGGTCTGCTATTTTTAGAAAAATCGTGAAAATGTGGCGCGAATCTTTGAATATATATTCTTTCAGAGCGAACGTTTTTAACTCAAAGTTACTTCTGTGAGGGTCCCTGGAACAACATATTTTCAGATGGGGGTCGCGGACAATTACATATATTTTTGGGGGACCTTGACATGATAATGTTTCAGAACGACTGAAGTAGAAACATGAGATTTTTTCAGAAAACTTTTTTAGAAGGCATTTGTAGAATCGTCCTCAGGTCTAAACGTTTTAACCATCATACAAGGACGGCTAGCCTCTAAACACTGGAACACCCAGTCACCATTTAATCTATGAAATAGACCCTTGGCCAGAATCTTTCGTTCTTTCGTTAATTCTCACTCTTGGCTCTGCTGAAAAATGACAAATCCCCCCTTTGAGGAATGAATAAAATATAGTCTTATATTATTCCCCTAAGCTCTAGTATACGAGCTGGCTTTCCCAGTGTTGGCATGGCATCGTGCAGGTGAAATAGGCAGTACTTGGACGAGGCCATAATAATTCACACACATACCTAAAGCTGTTACGAGCAGACATTCACCCACATGTCACCACATACATATGCATTGCTAGACGCAGTGCCATCATCATGCCACACGCGAAAAGCCACATGCCTATGCAACTATGCAAGGACACTTCCACATGTAGACAGGAGGAGCCGGGATTCGAACCGCCGACCCAGGGACCATTGGACGACCTGCTCTACCTCCTGAGCCACAGTCAGTCGCCCTATATGGCGTGTATCAGTACCCATTGTCAGAGGCCTGTCGGAACTGACATGTCGGGTCGTGTGAGAAATCTTCTTTTTTTTTTAGGGAACGACTCGAGTCACTGAAATGAACGATAGTTTCCATCAGATCACTAGTCGTGTCAGAGGACTGGGAGGACAGTCTATGACGTGATGTCACTGACCCAGTACCATGGGTTCAGTTAGCCTGGCGTCACTGACTCAGTAACATGTGGACCCTTGGGGGTCCCCAGACCTCCTTGGGGGTCCCCAGACCTCTTTGGGGTCAGACCCCCAAGGAGAATCAGTTTTTTTCAGTTGAGAATCAGTTTTACACATGACACGTGGAAGTGGACGTGCTCCAAGTTCTCAAGCATCGCTTCTTTTTGTTGCTAAAAGTTTAATCTTTTTCTTTATTTTTTCCTCCAGTATACATCCAAACATCCCTAGGTGGGTTGTTTTGGCACGCGGGCCCTTCCTTCTCGTCCAGTGGACCAATTACACTTGATTATATCTCCCTCGGATCCATCTGGAACCAATCAGGACGTTTCCTCCTTCCCTTTGTTTAAGCCAATCAA
>NC_137881.1:5809262-5826762 GCF_963924005.1 Protomyctophum bolini
CACGTGACGTGCATGTGTGTGTGTGTGTGTGTGTGTGTGTGTGTGTGTGTGTGTGTGTGTGTGTGTGTGTGTGTGTGTGTGCGTGCACGACACGCCTGCAGACGCTGTGATGCACGTTGTCTGCGTGGTCGGGCCGAAACTGAGTCCCGTCTCGTTTCGAGTAAATCAGTGGTTTTAGGGATGAACCGAAAGGGACATTCTTGTCGGCCGAAAACCGAATATCCGAATATGATTAATATTATATATCTTTTTTCCTATACCATTGCTGTCATGGCCGTACCTTAAAGCTACCTGATTTATGGCAAAATAAATGGTTATGGCAAAACTCAACTTGAATAATAATCACTATTATGGGTCCATAAAACATTCATTCAGCTCTTTTGAATGCATTAATTTGCATACACTATTCGGTGATATATTTCATGCCTATTCAGGCCGAAGCCTGAATAGGCATAAAAATAGGCGTTTGATGACATTTAGCCTCTCAGACCCAAAACTAAAGATTAAGAATAGTTTAGTTACGCAGACATGGAGGGGGTTTCAGCTGTGGAAGGTATGGGTCTCTCTCTCTCTCTCTCTCGCCCCATGGTGAAACATTGACTAGTTAATGTGTGCTAAATGACCTTGCCCCTCTCCACTAAATCTGACCCCCTCTCTCTCCCTCTCTCTCTCGCCCCTCCTTCCATCTCTCTCTCTCCAGAGATAAGAGTTCAGCTTCACGGCTGAACGTGTTCAAAGTCAGTGGACTCTCTGTGCACTGTTTCAAGGTGCGTGCCTGCCTGCCTGTTAGATTGAGAATGAGTGTGTGTGTGTGTGTGTGTGTGTGTGTGTGTGTGTGTGTGTGTGTGTGTGTGTGTGTGTGTGTGTGTGTGTGTGTGTGTGTGTGTGTGTGTGTGTGTGTGGCATCATGTGTGTAAAGATATCTCTACATATCTTCATAATAAGTTAAAGTCCAAGGACAGTGACAACCTCCTTCAATCACTCCCTCAATCTTTACCCTCACAGTCTGTGACAGACTAACGGGTCCATTTGTAGGTAAATAAAACAAGCTTTCTACAAACAGAAAGAGTGAGAGACAACAATACAATAAAATAAAATTCACTGACGAAAACTAAATGTAAACTAAATGAAAACTAAGCTATGATGACTACAACTAATATAAATATATTGACAATTTCGTCAACAAATAAAAACTAGACTAAAATATCAGGAAGGGACTATAGTGGACAAGAGATCCAGTAAGTCATTTTACACTTGGGTTGCCTGCTGAAAATAGTCAATCTGTCGGCTATTTTCAGCAAGTGTAAAATCTGAAATTACGACGGCATCAAGAAAGACCTTCCAGGTGACTAAATTGTGACCAAAACTAAATTAGAAACTATTCAAGAAAGTCTAAATTTAGCTGTCAAAATCAACACTGCCGAGAACAGGAACAATTAACCCATTTAGGCCTGAGATCAGATTCTAAAAATGTCTTTATACATCCTGACGGTTTTCTGAAAAAGCTATGTTTCTATGTCAGTGGTTTCCAAAATAGCAGACCTGCAAGCTCATAGTGCGCCACTCGGTGGCGCGCTATGAGCTTGTAGATCTGCTATATTTTTCAATAGCTAAAGCATAACATGATGCCAACATGGGTTAAGACATGCAGCCACGGACGAAAGGATGTTTCAGACCCTACAGGCTCGGAGAGAGAGAGAGAGAGAGAGAGAGAGAGAGAGAGAGGAAAATAAAAAGAAGGGATGGATGCTGACCAAAGGACATCATGGTAAACAAAGGCAGTGTTGTATCATGTCAGACCGCTCAGAGCTCAGAGCTCAGCCATGGCTCTGCCTGCCAGGGCAGCCACGAGAGAGAGAGAGAGAGAGAGAGAGAGAGAGAGAGAGAGAGCGGACCGCATCGAGAGGGGAAGGGACCGCATCGCATGGAGGAATGTGTCTATGTGTCGGTGTGAGGCTGTGAGCAGGAGGGGTGTGTGTGCGTGTGTGTGTGTGTGTGTGTGTGTGTGTGTGTGTGTATGTGTGTGTGTATGTGTGTGTTGGTGTGAGCAGGAGGGGGGTGTCTTTTGGCGTGACGTTTGTGTGTCAGCATGTCTTCGTGCATGTGCTGATCTGTGTGAATGTATACGCGTGCATGCATGCATGCGTGCGTGCGTGCATGCGTGCGTGCGTGTGTGTGTGCGACATTCCTTGGTTTGGGGGCATTGGTTTTCAACGGGACAAACTGTAAACACATAAACAGAGACAGAGAAACACACAAATTATGCCCATAACAATCTTTCCATAAGCCTCTACATAATGGATCGGAAACTGTGTGCTCTGTGATGTCAGAGCGCCCCACACACACACACACACACACACACACACAGGATTTGCTGTGGTCTGGGGTTTTCCTCTGTGTGTTCTGAAGCCTTTTGAGCTGCAATGAAAACAAGGCAAACAGGCCTCAACAGTGACATCTGCTGGCCAAATCCCATCGTCATATATGGGACTTGTGGACTCTTAAATCACAGCCCTTGTTTGAGGCAGAAAACCCCCAAACCACAGAACATCTACTGGATGTTGTTACAAGCTCATGTTTTTTGGGTGCAATTGAGCTCAGAAAACCTAAAGAAAATGTCACAATCCCTTTTAACCCCTTTTGTGTTTTAAGCATAATATTATGCTTTAGATATTGAAAAAAAGCATATCTACAAGCTCACAGCGCGGCACTCGGTAGATCTGCTATTTTTTTGAAAAGTCGTGAAAATGTGGCGCAAATCTTTGAATATATATATTCTTTCAGCGCATTTTTAACTCAAATCCTTGCTTCCAGAGAGTCCTTGGAAGTTGGAACAACAGATTTTCAGATGGGGGTCGGTCGCCAAATACAGATAATCTCGACATGAAAAAGGTTGAGAACCACAGTGACATAGAAAACTCTTAAGATTTATTAGACATTTGAATAATCATTCCCATTATTCAGTCAAAATGGGTTAAAGGATATTTCACTATATCGCTTTTTGTGTGTGTATGCGTGTGCGTATGTGTGTGCGTGCGTGCACATGCCCCCCTTGTGAGAGATGAGGTTCTTTATGTGAGAATGCAAAGGGTCAAGCACCCCCCCCCCCCCCCCCATACACACACACACACACACACAAACCTAACACAAATTGGTTTGCACACACACACACACACTCTCCACTCAGAACCCCAGTATGAGAGTCTCATACCTATGCTCTAAGCTCAGGAAAGGGCTGTTATTGTAGTGTGTGTGTGTGTGTGTGTGTGTGTGTGTGTGTGTGTGTGTGTGTGTGTGTGTGTGTGTGTGTGTGCCTCCAGACATGATGTCGGGAAATAGAAACAGCTAAAGGCTCCACAGATTACAGATAGCCACATTCCAACACACACACACACACACACACACACACACACACACACACACACACACACACACACACACACACACACACACACACACACACACACACACACACACAGCCTGTAGCATCATCTATCACATGCTGCACGGTCGCTCAGAGTGATAAACTCACCATTATTCAGCACACAGACCGCCTCCACCCTCCTCCATCTACAGCAGTGGTTCTCAAACCATTTCATGTCAAGGACCCCCACATTGACCCTCCTCAGCCCCACGGACCCCCATTTGAAGAGATAAGATTTTTTTAAGAGAAGATTCTTTTTTTTTTACGACCGCCAATTTATATTCTAAAATCAATGTAAATTTAACTCTGAGAGTGGACCCTAAGTGGTTTCCAACACTCTCTCTGCATGTCATTTAGCTGGGAGGGGACCCCCCTGGAACTCCCTCAAGGACCCCTGGGGGTCCCTGGACCCCACTTTGGGGAATTAGTTTTGTATTATTTTAAAATAAGTTAAAAAAACAGCAGATGTGTGTAAGCTCACAGCACGAAGTGCCGCGCTCAGCGCGCTGTAAGCTTGTATATCTGCTATTGTCTACTATATATAACTAGCCAATGCTAAGATCTAAAATTCCACAGATTCTCTCTCTCTCTCTCTCTCTCTAATATGTTCTATTGTGTACCATGTTGCTGTACATAACATATGTTTTGGGTTAGGGAGGACAGTAGGCCACTTATAGCACACACACACAGCGCACGTGCGCACAGCACACACACACACACACACAAGAACAGGCACAGAGGACAACATTATCTTCATCTACCCCCTGCTGGGAATACCGCTACTGGAGGCTACCTTACTGGAATGTAAGGACACACACAAGCGCACACACACACACACGCACGCACACGCACACACACGCTTCTATGTTCTGTTTACTAACCAAGACATGTGGTTGCATACCTCGGCACCACATGTCAAAACATTCAACACAATCCCTGCATTTCTGTTATCGTCAGCAGGGTGGAGTGGAGAGAGAGAGAGAGAGAGAGACAGAGAGAGAGAGAGAGACAGAGAGAGAGAGAGACAGAGAGAGACAGAGAGAGAGACAGAGAGAGAGACAGAGAGAGAGACAGAGAGAGACAGAGAGAGACAGAGAGAGACAGAGAGAGACGGACAGAGAGAGGAAGAGAAGAGAAGAGAAGAGAAGAGAAGAGAAGAGAAGAGAAGAGAAGAGAAGAGAAGAGAAGAGAAGAGAAGAGAAGAGAAGAGAAGAGAAGAGAAGAGAAGAGAAGAGAAGAGAAGAGAAGAGAAAATAAATTCCCACAATTACAACACCATAACAAAGAACTCTTTCAGGCAGAACAAGACCCAAACGACAGCCTCTTTCAGTGCAGAGGGAAACCACTGCCTGTTGGTTCATACAGGGACATGTCAGCCTGCCCTGTGCGCCTCAGCTGCAATCAGCTGTCAGTCAGCTGATTGGCTCTGTCAGACTAGCAGCCATAGAGGAATACAAGGACAGAGACTGAACCGGAGCGATATTATTTTTCAGTGATTCTCTTAGTTTTAAGGATAACTATTGTATAATTGCAATATTACACTCAATAGGGTGGTTTAGCGGCATTAGTACGCTCGAGTTCCTGCAGCATGGCAGGCGTGCATTAATGACGTTAAACCACCCCCTCTCGTGTAATATTGCTTTTCACACGTCTCCCCCTGGCTATAAACCCTCCTGCGCACTAAAAACGTTCTTAGCTTACACATGTTTCATGATAACTACTTTTTATATATGTGATGTATTGCCATGCTTTTTGTTATTGCTTAATGTAAGTCGCTCTGGATTAAAGAGCATCTGCCAAATGCCTAAATTGTAAATTGCTTAAATCTAATTCTGACGCGAGTGGTTCCTGTCTGAAGTAACTGCCTTGATAACTGCCTATGTGCGTGTGTGAGCGTGTGCACACGTGTGCGTGCGTGCATTGATTTATGGAATGTCCCTGCATGATCATATCTCTTTGATGCCTCATGTCTCACTATACAATACACTTCACAGAGCGTCATTAGCGTGCTGAGAGATGTCTCTTCTTGTATTGCCACAACAGATGCGCAACAGCAACTCTATCTTAGAAAGTTGAAACACCACTATCTCTAATTCTCCATCTCATTCTGTCCATCCTTTTCTTACCTCACTGGCACAACATCTATCCCAGCAGAAACAACTAGGATGTTATGTTTTGTACAGTATGTCTATACATGTTCTGTTATTCAAAATCAAATAAATCCTCCCTTTGTCTCCTTCTCTCTCTCTCTCTCTCCAAATATCTGTCCATCTCTCCATCTCTCTCTCTCTCTCTTTTAATGTCTCTCCATTCTCAACCTCCATCACTGTCTTGTCTTCCCTCTCTCTCTCTCTCTCTCTCTGTCTAAAGACATGGTTTTACAGCATATTTATAGTTAGATGTTCATTTAGATTACAGCCATTTCAGTGAAATACGCACCGAATAACGCTGACTGATTGGCTGGCTGCATGACTGCCATGAAACCACTGGTAACTGACTTCATTAACACATTCCGAATTTTATCATTTTTTTTTTAATTTGTCAGTTCGCCTTCCGGCTACCGTATGCTACGCTCTGGGCTCATGTTAGCTTACCGTTGACTTGGCTGTTAGCGCGGCAGAAAGAATGACTCGTCTCTCCTAATCCAGGGCGCTCTCCGTGGTTTTGAACTGATCGATATATACTAGCGCTTCATTTCTGCTCCTCATCCGTCTCTCCTGCAAAATATGAACGCTTTTTGGATTATATCGTATAAATTAGAAACGATACCAATGTAAGCTAGCACTGTAAAGTAAATTGTTTCCGGGTCGTGGGTTTCAGAGTAAAAGCGGCCATGTCTTTCCGGCACCCCAGAGCTCCTATTTTGAAGGAATCCCGGCAACGATTGTGTTAACGGACTGCCTGCCTGCCTACTAGACTGAATGGAAAAGCAATTTGACTGGCTGGTTGGCTAACAGACAAATTGAATGTACAAACAGCCTACAAACTGGTCCACTAACTAAAAAGGGAAGCTGATTGGTTGCTTGGCTGACCTTCTGACTGGCTGAGCCAATAAGAGGGCCTGACACACTGCCTTCTGACTGGCTGAGCAAACAGAGGGGCCTGACACACTGATGCAAGATATTTGTGATTTAACCGAGGTTTGTACAACTCCAAACCCCATCAAGGGAAGTGGATTTTCAAGGAAATGTTAAGCTTTACTGGAATGATCATTAATGTGGGAGGAAATTAGCATGGCTCAGAGATGCAAATAGGTTTCCAATGTAATGAGTCCCGGGATGCAGGGATGGTCTTTTAGGAATGAGTCCCAGGGACATTTTATGAGTCCCACTTCAACGACGTTAGGAGTCATATTACATTTTGCCATTTTTACAAATTGCAGCATTTAATTCCCATTTTATTTTATATGGTTATAATGTGGTTATATTATTCATGTAGAAAACAGAATAAATGATTATTATAACTAAAGCTAGCAAAATAAACTAGAATAACAAACAGTACAGTAGTACAGTAGTGCATCCCGTGGATGCAGAGGTTGTTGTTTTATTGCGTCCCTTTACTCCCTTAACTATAAACTGCGTTTTGGGATGCAAAATGCACCCTATTTTAATCTCTGATGGCTGAAAAGATGTCTCACTGTGATGGTATATGAACCCATTCTGACCTGAGATCAGATTCATACGAGGTTTCCACTGGACACACACTGGTCTGATGAACCCATTCTGACCTGAGATCAGATTCTAAAAATGTCAGTCGTTCTTCTATTTTTCAAAAAAATAGCAGACCTACAAGCTCATAGCGCGCCACTCGGTGGCGCGCTATGAGCTTGTAGATCTGCTATTTTTCAATAGCTAAAGCATGACATGATGCTAACACCAAAACGGGTTCCCGTTCAGAATGGGTTAAAGGACGTGATGGAGCAACAGTTACATTAATTTAAGGCTGGACATTAACTGAAGTTTGGGAGAAAAACGTGGGCTTGAAAAATAAATGAGGACATTTGGAACACATGAACACAAACCAATGTAAATAAGTTGGGGCCCAAATCTTGTTGCCTCAGATATGCCTACATTTAAAAAAAGGTGTATAATGTCTAAGAGGATTATGCTCATATTTGGTTTGAAACGATGTTCAGTATGTCATGTTGCTGCGCCTGTAAGATAGATAGATAGGTTTGTCATTTTTACAACTGTGAACAGCAGAAAAACGAAATTTCGATGTGCTAGTGCACTGTTGTGTGGCGTCTTATAATGTGGCCAATGTGGGCGGGGCACTTTCAGTGCTGCACATTCATTACCTTAGCGTTGACAAAGGTATTGGCCAAGACGATGTCTAGACTGACTGACTGACTGGTCAACTGACTAACTGTCTAACTAGCTAAATGACAGATAGCTGGCTGGCTGGCTGGCTGGCTGGCTGACTGACTGACTAACTGTCTAACTAGCTAAATGACAGATAGCTGGCTGGCTGGCTGGCTGACTGACTAACTGTCTAACTGATCATGAGATCCAATAGAGTTCTCAGGGGGAATTTTTTCCTCCGACCAAGTCCCAACAGAACATATACTGTATATAGCTGCATTCATAATATACAGTACTATGCACTGTATGTTTAATACTAGCAGTATGTAGGCATGCATGCATACCCTTCTGTTGCATCAAACACAATATTCCCCCATTCCCCAGACCACAAATAAGACACACACACACACACACACACACACACACACACACACACTAGTGATTTGTTCTGCCCTCTGTGGAATGTTGACCAAATGGCTTACATCCCTCTGCTGTCTCAGACACATCGAACCCCTCCCCCTACATATCTCCCTCTCTCTCTCCCCCACACACACCTCTCATAGAGACATAGACACTCAAAACACCACACACACACACACACACACACACACTGACTCAATCTCTCAAAAGGACACACGTGCAGCCGTGCACGCATTAAGGTCTACAATACAGAGTTTACAGACACATATTCTCTCACAGGTTGACTCGACAGACAGACATACACACTTGAAGGACCGTCCTTAGACACACACTGACACTTAACCTCTACTCAAAGGTTGCCATGCTGAAGAAGAACATTATTTATGCTCACAGTCACACACAGAAATACTGTATGGCCTAGCGGTCTAGGCGCATGCCACGTGTAAGCTCTGGCCTGACAAGACAGCGCGCTGCGTGTTCAAGTCCCGTTCATGACGACCTTTGCTGCATGTCTCTCCCCTTCTCTCTCTCCCTCCCTCTTCACTGTCTGTAACTATCAATAAAGGCACAAAAAAAAAAAATTCAACCTCCGAGTGCAGTACAGTACAAGACAACTCAATGTCCACTATAGTTTGACCAACTGAACCCAGTGCAGCCTAACATTACTAAACTCCTGGTTAGAACACAGTAACACACTGACCCAGTCTCACAAGTGCACGCACACACACACACGCACGCACGCACGCGCACACATACCGCGTTCATGCACACACACGTGCACACACACGCAGGTGAACACATAGGTGAACAACACATAGGTAGGTGAACACGGACATTGCCGTTCCTTGGAGTGGTTGCACCACTAACAAAAAGAGAAATACTGAATACTCTTCATAATAACGCCAGTCAGAGAGCTGATCTCAACTAAAGTTGTGCACAGACACACGCACACATTGGAGGATATTAGTGCACAGACACACGCACACATTGGAGGATATTAGTGCACAGACACACGCACACATTGGAGGATATTAGTGCACAGACACACGCACACATTGGAGGATATTAGTGCACAGACACACGCACACATTGGAGGATATCAGTGCACAGACACACGCACACATTGGAGGATATCAGTGCACAGACACACGCACACATTGGAGGATATTAGTGCACAGAGTAGACACACGCACACATTGGAGGATATTAGTGCACAGACACACGCACACATTGGAGGATATTAGTGCACAGACACACGCACACATTGGAGGATATTAGTGCACAGTCTCCTGTCTGTGAATGGAAGTGAAGCTGCACACTGCGTTCATTCAGGTGACAGTGATGCTATGCAGAAAGACACCACGACTTAAATAAAGACACCACGACTTAAATAGACTGAAGGAAAGAACCATGTGATGCAAATAAGACACGCACGTCAGTCAGCCAGCCAGTCATTCAGTCAGTCAGTCAGTCAGTCAGTCAGCCAGTCAGCCAGCCAGTCAGTCAGTCAGCCAGTCAGTCAGTCAGCCAGTCAGCCAGCCAGTCAGCCAGCCAGTCAGTCAGTCAGCCAGTCAGTCAGTCAGTCAGCCAGCCAGCCACTGACTGACTGGCTGCCACTGAATGACAGTTCACATGAAGATAATGATCTTATTTCCATTACACGTTAGACTCAGAAGAATGAGCAAAATGCAATTCCATGCCCTCCCTCTCTCTCTCTCTCTCTCTCTCTCTGCATCACACACACACACACACACACACACACACATACTCTTAATCATTAAACACAGACTCTTTCTTGTACACATTTCCCAGGACGGAATTCGGCGCCTGGGCACGTGTGTGTGTGTGTGTGTGTGTGTGTGTGTGTGTGTGTGTGTGTGTTGTAGCTACCCACTGGACACTAAGCAGCCATAAGACCACCACCACCGTTTGATTTTTATCTCCTTCAGCAGTCTCTCAGTCACATTTTCCCAGGGGCCGTGTGTGTGTGTGTGTGTGTGTGTGTGTGTGTGTGTGTGTGTGTGTGTGTGTGTGTGTGTTTCCAGTCTCCCTCCTGTTGCGGTGAATACAGATGTCACTGGCCTACAGTTACACTCTGCTGCTACTACCACTGAAAGCTCTCAATGAGTGGGCGAGAGAGAGAGAGAGAGAGAGAGAGAGAGAGAGAGAGAAACGGGGGGGGGAGGAGAGGGGTGTATGTATATCTGCTGTCGGGAAGAAACCACTTAACTCCAAGATGTTGGGTTTTCTTTTCAGGAAATGAAAAATATACATTTTTCAGGAAATGAAGAAAACCTTATATTTTGAAAACAAAGCAATACCGCCTCATGGAAGTTGGTGTTGTGACTTTGTGTATCCTCAATTACTTCCATGAGAAGGAGAGAGGTGGTGGAGTTAGCTGCTTTATAGCAGACAGTTTGGGAGGGGTAGAGTTGGTGGAGTTAGCTGATTTAGCAGACAGATTGAGAGGGAGAGAGGTGGTGGAGTTAGCTGCTTTAGCAGACAGTTTGAGAGGGAGAGAGGTGGTGGAGTTAGCTGCTTTAGCAGAAAGTTTGAGAGGGGGAGAGAGGGAGAGAGGTGGTGGAGTTAGCTGCTTTAGCAGACAGTTTGAGGACCCAATGGAGTTAAGAGGTTTTGTCCCAGGCGTTTTTTTTTTTTACTACTTTCCATTGGTTCAACTTTTTCAAAACAACACAACGACGTAAAGGATGCTCAATAGCACTGATTTATGGCAAAAAAGATTGTTAGGAGGTTTCCTACCCCCAAGAATTACTGACAGCAATTCAAAGCCACGCATGGTACCACCGCACACGGTGCACACAGTCACACACACACACATTTGAATGCAATCGGCAAATCCCGGACAAATACCCACACACACACAACCTTCAGGAGTACAGTTAGTAACAGCGTCTTCGCCATATTTGGCGGCAACCGATAGTGGAAGAGATCACTCACTCACACACTCTCACACTCACACACATGCACGATAATAAGCGTGAGAACAGGGGGGGGCCCGCCCAGGGGAAGCGTGGCCCGCCGGTCAGCGGACCGCACAGAGGCGGAAACATCCGAGGAAGGCTGGGGTCTGACCCCTCGGTGTCAAACTGAAGTCTGAACATTCACCACCGGGCCGGCTGATGGGGCGTCTTATCAGCGCCCCGACCCGCCGGGCCAGATTAAATAATAATGACGTTGGAGGACAACTTCCCCTGCAAGAAATAACAATGGGTTTTACTGTGTTCTATAGCGCTGGCACCGGGTTTCAACTCTGCTCACGTCAAGGTCCATTATTTATTGGGCATTTTTTTGGAGCCGCAGGACCACTATTTTGATGAGATTTAGGGCTGTATTTTGCGTGTCTTAAGTACCAGGTCTTATTCCCTAACTTGAGTAAACTAAAGACCTGGAGGCGTGATCAATGCCATTTGGCTATTCTGAGTGGCCAAAGAGCATTGATCACGCCTCCAGGTCTTTAGTTTACTCAAGTTAGGGAATAAGACCTGGTACTTAAGACACGCAAAATACAGCCCATAGCCTCTCAGATCCAAAACTAAAGAATATATACAAAATATACAATACAAAAGACTTTGTCCACAATTCCATGCAGTATTGATTGATGTTAGTACCATTTAGGTGAGATAACAGGCAAACGTTGATCAAAATGACAATTCTTCCGCATTCTCTAATTGTGTTAGACTTCTTGTAAATTAAGTAACGCAGATGTTTAACAATAATGTAACTCCATCATTTAGGATTAACTGGGGGGACCACCTGGAACTGGTGGCCCCCGGCCGGGGCGCCACTGGTTGAAAACCACTGTTCCACTATAGGGACCGGTTCAGTGCCAAAATAGGTTGATTAACCCATTCTGATCGGGAACCCATTTTGGTGTTCAGCATCATGTTATGCTTTAGCTATTGAAAAATAGCAGATCTACAAGCTCATAGCGCGCCACCGAGTGGCGCGCTACGAGCTTGTAGGTCTGCTATTTTTGAAAAATCAAAGAACGATTGACATTTTTAGAATCTGATCTCAGGTCAGAATGGGTTCATCAGACCAGTGTGTTGTCCAGTGGAAACCTCGTACGAATCTGATCTCAGGTCAGAATGGGTTAAAAAACGCCACAGTCAGTCATGTGCAAGATATCCATCCATCCACTCCCATGCACGCACATGATGCCACACATACCTATTCTTCTGTTCCATCTATTCCATCTGCTTTATACAAGATGCTCCATTGTTTGCAGTGCATCGCCAGCAGAGGCCAATACTTCTTGTAACTGGCAGGGTTTGGGGTTTTTTTGGGTACCGACCGTTGAGCACCAGTGTTGATTTCGTCGACTGAAACTGAGACGAAAAATGTTCGTCGACTACCTTTTTCCACTGACGAAAACTACATGGAAACTAAATAAAAACACTAAGCTATGATGACAAAAACTAAGACTAAATATATACTGACAAATTCGTCAACAGATAAAAACTAGCCTAAAATGTTAGGAAGGGAGTAAGGGACGAGTGGACAAGAGCTGAAAATAGCTGCTCTACAAGCTCTCAACGCGTCGCACTGTCCTTACGACAGCATCAAGGCCCGACAAAACACATTTTGTTTGACTAAATCAACTGTAGATTTAGTCGACTAAAACTAGACTAACACTAAAACATTCCAGTCGACTAAAATGTGACTAAAACCAAATGAAAGCTATTCAAGAGAGACTATGACTAACACTAAAATCTGCTGCGAGAAAGAAAGTGAGAAAGAAAGGCTGCAACTTTTACGATCTACCTGGCAGGTCAAAACAAAACAAAGGCCACCATATTAGCATTTGAATGTGCCTGTGTCCGTAAAGGTGTGACCATGTGATAAAACCTGTGTGAAGTGAGGGCCACTCTTATCTACTTTGTGTAGGACGAAAATAGCTCTTATCATCATGACGTAAGATGTCGATTTGCTCAGACACACATGACGTAAATTCTCCATTCATTGTCTTGTCAATGGCATCTCAATAAATACAAATGCATTTTAGCAAATAAATCAGGTCTTCTGAACAACCACCCCCATTTTTTAAACTCTGACGACAGCAACACCTCGAACAGATTCCATTCCACTTCTCTCTGAAACATCTTGACTCAATGAATGGCCAAGGCCAGCTCATAGCTACCATGACATCAGTGACTGGCCGACCGACCGACTGACTGGACAACTGTATTATGGGACTGGATTATAGACCGTCTACTCTGTGTACAGTAGTGGTCCTCAAAGTGGGGTCGGGGGACCCCCCAGGGGTCCTTGAGGGAGTTCCAGGGGGTCCCCAGCTAAATGATAGTTGGGAACCAAATGGATGGTTAAATTAATATTGATTTTTACAATATAAATTGGGATTCCAGAAATGTAAATGGCATTAAATGGGGGTCTGACTGACTCTGAGGCCTAAATGCCTAAATGTCAAGGTTAAAAATGATTGAGAGAATCAGTGCTAGTAAAAATGTGCCCTGTAAAAAAATCTTCTCGTATGGGGGCATTATGTTTTCAAATGGGGGTCCGTCATGTGGGATAATAAGTATCAATTTGGGGGTCCTTGACATGGAAAACTTTGAGAACCACTGGTGTACTGTCAGTCAGTAACAAGACACTGACAGCTGACTAACCTAGCACAGCATCCAGAGGCCAGCAGCACAGATGAGAGCCCCGGATAAGATATGTGCTTTTTAGTCTCGGACAATAAACTTCTCACTCTTCGCGTCTCAAGAAAGATAACTGACTGACTGTGGCCAGACTTTGCCTTGCAGTCCCTTACCTAGTAGCTAAGACTCAGTGGAAAGAAAGTTCCCCCTGGGCAGGATCGAGAGGAGTGGACATTTTTTGTCCACTTTTTCAGCATGAAGAAAAAACACTTTTAAAATAGTCCTCCAGACATAAAGTGACCGGTAGGTACCAAGTCGTTGCTGCCCGTCCATACTATAGCCATGCGAACTGAAATATATGCAAGAATGCAGAACACACACACACACAGACACACACATTGTTGTGTTCTGCAGCCAGAATCGCCACCTCACAACATCATCATCATCATCAGGACACACACACACACACACACACACACACATTAAACCACTCACTTTCGTGATGATGAGGGGCTCTCCGTGCTCCAGCCCTCCTTTCAGCGTGAAGCCCCACGGCGCGCCGCCGCTCAACTGGACCTGGATGTGGGTGAAGGACACGAGCTGCTCCACCGTCTCCTCCTCCATTCCTTCCTATATTCTCCTCTGTAGGCTCTGGAAGGTCTGGAACCTGGTGGAACCCTGTGGTGGTCCGACAGGGTGGTTCTGGCTGGAACCGGTGTCTGGAAGAACCTCCGGTTCGGAGGACCCCCACCACCGAAGCAATCACAGTGTGCTTCTGCCGGTAGCTCGGTCGCATTCCCTTCCCAACGGGCGCTCCAAACTAGTCTCCATCACATCTTCATCACCATCATTCACCACTCACTCACTCTGTCTGACTCACTGCTGGCTGATGAGACAACTAAAAAAATGTATGGCTGAGACTACAGGGAAGGAAGGAGTGAGTGTGAGTGAGTGTCAGTGGAAGAGGGGGAAGGCAACAAAAAAAAGAAAAACTTTGCACGCGTTCCAAAAACTTCCAAAGAAGTGAGAGGGAGGGAAGCCTGTCGTTGTTGCCAGATTGGCGAGATCTGCGGGAGAAAGAAGCAACCCATGCAGGTCTATGATGGCAGTGGTTTGTTCCCAAACTTTTTCCAAGTCAAGGACGCCCAAATTGACACTAATTATCCTGTGGACCCCCCCCCCCCGACCCCATTTGAATTATGCCAGGGACCCCCATAAGAGAAGATGTTTACGGCAGCAGTGATTCTCAACCCGTTTAATTTCAAGGACCCCCAGTTTGGCCTGCTGAATTAGGCTGCGGACCCCCCCATTTCTATCTCTGGGACCGCCAATTTATATTGTAAAATCAATGTTAATTTAACTTTGAAAGTGTACAGGGTCCATTTGGTTCCACTTGTCTTGTACACTCTCAAGAGTTATATAAGCGTCCACTTGGTAATTTTGGTTCATAACTATCATTTAGCTGGGGACCCCCCTGGAACTACCTCAAGGACCCCTGGGGGTCCCCGGACCCCACTTTGAGAAGAGCTTGTAGCCTAGGCTAGATCTGATATTTTCAAAAAGATATATTTTGGCAAAAAAAAGGTACAGATGTACAGATTTATACAAAAGGATGCTAAAAAGATAACCCATAAAAGTTTATGGCTTATTTCCATTGAGGTCCTGTATTCATATGGGGGTTATGGACTATAACACATTTATTAATTTGGGAGATGGGAGTTCATGACATGGAAAATATTTGAGACCCACTGTTTTAAAATAAGTACAATTCATAAACCAGCCACCCAGAAATCGCAACTACAAACATTTACAAGAAAACTTGACAGAAAAAGAAGTCCCACGGTCGCTTATAATAACCAGACATGGCAACCCTGCCCGTCCCAGCTCTGTTCGAACGGTGGGTGTGAGTGACAGCCGCACCAGCCAATGGCAGAGAGGTTTGGCTCCGCGTTGTCCAATGGGAAGTATCCTGGATCCGGGACCAGCGAGTATCAACCTCTGCATTGTATCAGCAACAGGCAGCGGCAACTTGAGCCACACATCATAAGAAGACAGTGGTTTCGACCCTTTTCATATCAATAATCAAAGCACATTATTTATTCAGCATTTGAGCCACGGATGAGATTGATGAGATTTAGACTCTAAAGAGCCAATACTTTGTTGTCGTTGGGATAAGATTTATTTGGTCCAATTATAGGAGAGACAAACAGGCAAATGTTCACAAAAATAACAATTCTTCTAAGTGTTCTTGTGTAGACTGTAAATTAAGTAATGTTGCAGATGGTGAATAATAATTTAACTCTTGAGAGCGTAAAATGAAACCAAATGGACCTGTTGTACGCCACGGGTCCATTTGGATTCCTTTTATACACTCAAGAGTTAAAGATCTATAAGGGTCCACTTGGTTACCAACTCTCCATCATTTAGCTGGGGACCACCATGGAACCCCCTCCAGGACCGCTGGTGGTCCCCGGACCGCTGGTTGAGAACCACTGACATAAGAGTCAGTCACTGTTCATTTGAAACATGAAACCTGCCACTTTTGGGTCATAGAAACTGTAATCAGCTCATTTCACACACCGATGCCTTCAGCCCTTCAATTAATAAATAATACTATAATAGCTACTATTTGGACAGACTTTAACAATATAGGCTAGTATTCAGCGGAGCCTGCACGCGTTCCTACTAACGCCAGTGGTTCTTAAACTTGTAATCATTTATCAAGGACGGCCCGGGCCCCCAGTTTGGTATGCAATCTATGCTGCTGGTTCAATTTGTATTGTGTATGGGTCCATTTGGTTCCTATACTAGTAGTAATAATTGAACTGGGGGCCCCGCTGTGGAACCCCCCCTCAAGGACCCCACTTTGAGAACCACTGTCCTAAGACAGAAATTGGCATAAATGTAATGTACTTTTTTGGACAAAAAGAATACAGTTTCAATGCAATGTCACACTAAACTACCCCCGTGTTCTTATGACATCAACAAGTCCAACAAATCCTTTGGCATTTATTGTACTTTAATTAAATTGAATGTTTCCAGATCCACAACCGTTTATGTCCTGACGTCTTGTTGACATGCTCGCGCCCACAGCAGCGCATTGTGTATTTGCTCTCTCTTATTGGCCGTATACTATTTCCCACACACTCTCTCTCTCTCGCTCCAGACAATGGTTGTGATTGTAAATAATAACTGTTGTTGAAAGAGACACTTAACTATCTCCCCCTGCTTGCTTGCTTGCACGTGTGTGTGTGTGTGTGTGTGTGTGTGTGTGTGTGTGTGCGTTGTAAGAGTCATATGATGAATGAGACTGGAGGCTACATCTTGCGCCACCCTTACCCCTTATCCCTATAAACTTATTTGCCATTTTTTTACTACTTTGAAAATCATTTTAAAACAGTTCAACTAGCCGACATACATCTACACCTTGTGAGCTTGTAGATCGGCTAGTTGAACTATTTTAAAAGGGTTTTTTTTTTAAATAGTACAAAATGGCAAAAATACGTTTAGGGATAAGGGTTAAGGGGTTTCTTATACTTGCCCAGGCAAAAAAAACACCTCATGTTTGGACCTGAAGAATGAGTTGGTCAGCTGAAGACGACGATGCCTTTAACTGTATGAATGAAACAAACAAAACAACAACAAGTTAACAACCAAAATGCACTGAAACCTAATAACCAAATAAGTCCCAAAGTGGTATGGACTTAAAAAGCAGTTAAAATACATGTAAA